>NC_089587.1:52725733-53025733 GCF_019320115.1 Miscanthus floridulus | reverse complement strand
AGCGGGTCGGTCCAGAGAGGTGCAGTCAACGCGCGTACACGAGAATCGGCACACCAGTGCTCGATGGGTTGGGTTCCGATTCCGACGCAGCAGGCGTACGTGTCCGGTCTCGCGCGCGGTGCAGCCCGATCCGTTGCTCCTTTGATTAGAGGTTATAGGCTATGATTGTGTTTTCTGCCCTAGGGCTTGGAGGCTGCATGCATATTTATACGTGTTCCTGATATAGCATAGGTTTCTCTTAATCGCATATATGCTCCTAGGAAATATGAAGCATCCATAAAGTTTTGGTAAAGAAAAATATTTCTTCTGAAAAGGTCGCACGAGGGAGATATGCAGCCTGTTCGCTTGTTGGTTTCAGCCAGCCCAAACCAGCCAGCCAACAGTGTTTTCCTCTCACAATAAATCAGCACCAGCCAGCCCAAACCAGCCCAGAAACCAACCAGCGAACAGGCCGATGAACAATTGTCATTCATTACTGAAAAGCTCACAGTTTGTCGACCTATGCATGTGGATATAATTTGCAGCAACTTTCTCAAAATTTATTTATCCCTTCATCCTCTCATGATTGAATTTTTTGTTTGATTTCTCGAGAAGTATTTATTCTCGGCTGTGATTATTTGCCTGCGGCTGCAGCTTATTGCAGTATGTCACGATATTCTGCCCGCACCCGCAATATGAAGCAAATCCTGTAGCTGCACGTCAAAAGACCATCCGTCCATTGGTACGACGAACCTGAGTAACTTGCGTCAATATGTGTTTTTTTTATGAAAATGGCAACAGCATGCGTTTTCATCCAAACACATCAGAAATTATGTGAGTCGCAGCTGTACAAAAATGAGCTCGTGTGGTATGGAATTAGAGGTATGGTTAAGTAAATAGGAACAGTTGAGCAATGTTAGTAAAAGGCAGTGGAGCTGAACGCCAGAGCGTATATTCTTTGCCTGACAGATGAACCTGAAAACGGCTACTCCACTGTATCCAAGACGCAGAAGAAAACAAATCGTGACGCCGATTTGAACATAGGGGGCCGTTCAATCCAATAACAATCATACATGCATGACAAAATACATGTACAGTCAAAGTACACATAAAAGCCAAATAAATATTTTGTGTTATAATACAAAACTAAACTAAAAACTAGAAAAAAAAGAACGCAAAACATTTTAGAGAAAAAAAAACAAAATTAATTAGCCCATGGTCTCTGACACTCATATGACGATCAAACTAATTCTTAAGCTAGAAAAAAAAATCCACGGTAATAACAAAAGACTAATTTTCAATAATATAGGTGCTAATGGAGATCAATTCAGAAGGACAGTAAACAAGAAAGCACTAATTATATTTAACTAACTAATCAAAGGGTTGTTGTGGGAACAAAAGAGATGAAGAAAAATAATAGAAACACTATTATTTAATTATATAAGATGCTATAAGAGATTAATATGGAAGAGGACAAGAAATCGAAGTACAAATAACATCATTAACTAGTTAATTAAAATATTCACATAGACAATAAATATATATGGTAAAATTGTATTATTTATTTTATAAGTATTGAGTAAAAAGATATGTTTTTGTTATTAGGGGCCCCTGCTAGGCCCCTGGCTTCCCCTCCCCCCCAAGGCAGAAAAATTATCAACCCTCCTATCTCCATAGGTTTTGAAGGACGGCTCATTCTCAAGGCATAACAAAGCTACCTTTATATAGTGTAGGGCTTCTTTCAAATCCTCAGAATCTGTGATGCTAAGAAGTCCACAATCAAGAACATCCGCGGCCGTGTTCAACTTAAAAAGGGACCATAACTGTTCACGGAAGCATTAAAAGGTCAGAAATAATGGTGTCATGGCCCTCTGGAAACAAATGACATAATGTGACACATAAACGCTGCACGCATCACGTAATCACTTACATGGCCAATCAGGTCGGTGCAACCATAATGTTGAATTTACTGATAGCATAACCAGTTAAGATCTCCAACGACACCATATCTATAGATATCACTTTTTGTTGAAAACTCCCCGTGTTGAGACAATTCAGGAGCAAGATAGCCACTTAAACAAAACAAAAAAAAAAAAACAGAAACCGTCCAAGCACACAGTGACACATAAGAACCAAGAAAGGGAGAGATAAAAAGTAGATGGCTTACACTGTGCCAACCCGTGTTTTCGTGAGTATGTGCCCGATTGTAAACATTAGCCAAGTCAAAATCGGCTATTTTGGCATTGAATACTGAGTCGAGAAGAATGCTGTAAGGCTTCAGATCTCTGTGCAGAATGTCTTTTGAAAGGGCTAAAGCCAGGATTTAGATATACGAGTAGAGGGCAGTCTGCAAGTTTCGTACAATTTTTGTTTAGGTATCACTGTCAAACATTAATATCAGCTTAAAAAATTATTGATCTTAATGTTGGCTTTAAGAAAACTATTTATTTTTAATCTTTCTTTTTCGTCATCTCGGACAAGTACTAATTTGTTTAAATTGAAGATAAAAAAGAGACATTAGTGCTAATTTTGTACCTATAAATCTATAATCTCTAGGATTAGTACAACCAATTATTCCCAATTTATCCATCGACTTCAACTCCGAGCTGAAGAAATGCAAACTGTGCACTGCGAACTGAATAAACTGATGACACCACCGTTACATGTGGCGCGGCTCGGAACATCCTTGTTCTCTTGTGGGGCTTTTGCCGCGTCTACGGCCGCCACATGCCGGCAGATCAGTAGTTCAGAACGGTGCTGCGCACGGTGGGTTTCCGAGCCTCGGACACGCCCGGGGCTGGCCAACCTACTTTGCAGGTCCCGCAGTTGGGGACACACTCCTTGTGTACTTGTGTGTGTGGGTGTGGCGTGCAATGATCTCTCCTCTCGGCTCTCACGTTGTGGACATGTGGGTGCGTCAACCGTGCGTCCAGGCAGCCACCGCCTACTGGTGTGGCACGCCGGGATACGGACTCGACGTGGTCAGGGTACTGGTTCACACCACACCTTCCTAGCGTTCGCACCCGCGCCCGCCCACAGGCACACCACGCGCACCGTGTCGGTGCTCTCGGCCTCGTCTCCTTCGTCCCACTTGCTATCTAGGCGCCGTCAAATCCGTAGACCTACCTCCAACCGGTAGCCCAGTCATCCAAAATTCACTAGCTAGCATCGGCATACCAGATCTCGATGGATTGAGATTCCTTCGATTGCACCGAGCGACAGCAAGAGTTAGATAAGGCCACGTCTCCTATGATCTTATGGGAGCACGCTTCCTCTGACGGAAGTAATGGTGATGGAAGGACATTAAAAATTGAGCGAAGAAATTAACTCGACCACGCCGCTCGACCCCTCTAGCGTTAATAACCATGCCGCAGGAGGAGGAAGTGCTCAATTACACCTATGTTTTTCACCTACTCGCCGATAATAAAACTGCTGAGCACCGTGAAGGCCGGCTCTGTTACGTGTGCGCAACAGACAGTGGCAAACAAAAAATTTCACCCACGAAGAATTGAACCTGGAACCTCAAGTCTCAGGAGTTGCTGCACTAACCAATCAAGCTACGTGAGGTTGTTATCTACAAAGGACCCGCAACCGTATTTAATAGGGGTAGACAGGGAAAACTCTACCCTAATTAATCACTCCTTGGTATGCTAAATGCTGTCCTAAATGACTTTCTTTACCAGTATGGAGGGAGTACTCCCTCCGTATAGGAAAAGGAAGGCGTTCTGGGACTTCTGCTCATTTGCGTAAAGGATGTCGTCGAGCGCTTGCATGCGTGATTTGGGACGGCTTTGCCCCTGCCGCTTCGCACGCCGCGTCGCCCGTTTATCGCTCATTTAATCACCGCGTACTAATAATAGCGCAGCCTCGCTTCGCATGCCGCGCCGCCCACTCGCCTCCCTTTGTCCTCAACCGCTCGTCTATCCTGGCCTGGCCACTTCCTTGCCAACGCTTCCTCACCGACACTGCGCTCGCTGCTTCCTCGCCTACGCCGTGCTCGCCGCTTCCTCACCGACGCTGCGCTCTGCCGCTTCCTCGCTCCATGGATGCAGCGGCGGACTCTGTGATGTTCGGAGGAGTTAGCGCTGGCGGACTCCATGGAGATAACGACAGAGGATGACCTCGAGCAGGAACCCACGATCGTTGCTGGCGCCATGGAGATGACTTCGGAGTCCTTCGTGCCATACTCCTTGCTGCCGGAGTCCAAGCCTTCTCTCTGTGTTCGCTGCGGCACGACCCACGATGACAATGACGAAACGCGAGCGAATGTGTGACTCTAAGCTAGCAAATGAACTCGCTCGTTCCTGTCCAAGCGAGTTGCACGGGGCGTTTAAATAGCGAAACGCGAGCGAGCGCCAGCGCCAACGCGCCTTGCAACGAAAACAAGACACGCGAAAGAAGGAAAAACAAGCGACGGAATGCCAGCGCGCGCGATGCAACGAAAACACACCCACGCGCGCGCAACAGACAGAGGCAAACGCTAAAATCGCACGCGGCAAAAATCGAAGTGCACAGCTAAAACTTACGCCCACGAAGAATCGAACCTGGAACCTCAAGTCTCGGGAGTTGCTGCGCTAACCAATCAAGCTGCGTGAGGTTATTGTCTACGAAGGACCTGCAAGCGTATTTAATAGGGGTAGGCAGGAAAAACTCTACCCTAATTAATCACTCTTTGGTATGCTAAATGTTGTCCTAAACGACTTTCTTTACCAGTATGGAGGGAGTACTCCCTCCGCCCCTAAATGTTAGTCGCCACGATTTGCGTGCCGATAACTTTGACTCGATTTATAAAAAATACGTACAACATTTCTATCTCCAAATAAATTTATTAAAATACTATATTCAAATATCTATCCAATTATACTAATTATGTATTATAAATATTAATATTTTTTAATATATATTTAGTCAAAGTTGTTTCTCAGAAACGAAACGACAGACATTAAGAGGACGGAGGGAGTACCTGCCACTATCTAATCTTTTAGTTTTAAATTATATTTAGCTTGGTAAACTTGTTAAATGAAGGTCAGACCTGGTGCAGTCGTGAGACCTGTCTCACTGAGTCACCAGGTCATGGGTTCGAAGCAGCCTCTCCGTAGATTTTGCGGGAGAAGTTTTTGCCTCGGTTTTTCCCTTCCCCAAACCCCACTCATGTGGGAGCCTCCGGCACTGGGTCTGTTCCTTTTTTTTTTTGGTAAACTTGTTAAACACTTCAACATAGCAACTCTTTTGTAGAAGTGGAATACTGACAGTTCATGTATTGCTTTTGATCTGATTTCAGTGGAACAATCAGTGGCTGTCTTAAGTCCAATTCATGGGTGTTGAGCACCCTAATAACGCATGGCCAGCCGAAGGGAAAGCAAACACGACTCCAGAAGGGCACGAGTAAGCAAGTGGTCAATCCGTCAATGCAATTGATTCCCTATGCTATGCATGCAACCCTGCAGAAACCTCACCATTTTGCGACCTATGTGCGAGTACCATGACGTTTATTGTGTTGCATTCGATGACCTGGATTCTGGACTGAGCGGCTGTGATGATGGTGGATGACTCAGGTGGTAGGGACGCACTGGCATGGTATTGGCCTGAGCAAATCAGGATATGTGGAGTATAGATGAAAGCAAACGTTGGAGAGAAGGCATATATATTACTGAGCTCGGGATATATATCACACATGCATCGGCTTAGATAACCTGTACACATTGATGTTGCAAGGTAAAAGTGATGATCCGCTACAAAAGGCTTGCTGCAAGATCAAAGTCAAAGCATTTTTTTTTGCTATAGTACAACATGTATATAAATTTAAATTGTTAGTTTTTTTTCTCCCGTTACAACTCACGGGCATTAACCTAGTAGATGAAACATTTGGAACATCTGAAAAACACTTGAATATACGTGTATAGATAGTATACCATGTGCAACAGCCAGATATACTTTTGCAACATCTATATATAACACTTGCAACATATCTCTGAAACATCTAAAACACTTTAAACATACTATTGCAACATGCGCTTTCAGCGTACCATCTGCTTGGTGCTTGGATGAATGGAGGCTCATTGATGCGGAGCTCGATGCCACGGAGTGGAGGTGGCCAGTGTGGAGCTCGGCGGCGGCACGAACCTCGACAAGGGCAGGGGCAGGGGCAGGGATAGGCGGATGGAGCGTAGCGGTGACCGGAGGCGTGACTCCAGGCGGGGACACGAGGTGTAGGAGGGTGGTGGGGGCGTAGGCGGGGCCGCACGGCGCGAGCGGAGGTGACGCGGACGAGGTCGGGTCTATCCCGGAGCATAGGCGCGCAGCGCGCTGAGCGAGCAGGCGACGTGGGTGGGGGTGGCGCGTACGAGGCGCAAAGCAAGCGAGCGACTTATACAGCGTTCGTCCAGTGTAAGCAGCATCACTGTAAAGATTGTCTTATTATCATCGTGTTACACTTGCTGTCCTGTTTATTTTTTGATGCAAGATCTAGGATAAAGCATGTATTAACTGGATTGGATAAATAAAGAGGGTCAATTCATATTGCTTAGCACTAATTGATCCATGAACGCATTTGGCAGATGAGATCGAGACCTACACTTGTGTTCGAAGGGATTTGTAGAATTACTCAGGGACGGGTAAAAAGGATTCAGAATATTCAGCGTGCATACACCGCGGATTGCTATTTTCTTCGTTCCTGATCGAGGTCATTTTCTTGGCTCCTTCATTGTTATTCTCTAGCTTCAAAGTGGTTGCATGCTAAGGCATATAGACACCACCAATCCACAAGATTCTGGACTTCTGGTGTATGGAGCGTGCCATGTTTGCTTTAAGATCTTCTCCCTATGCGGACATGAGTAACTAGTGATTGGCAAACACAACTGCATTTACTGTATACAATATGCGGTTAGTTCAGTGCTATGGGCATTTGCGGTTGCCAGTAGCACATATGCAGTAGTCCTGAACAGGATTTGAACTTCGCCACTACTCTCTTCAGCTAGCAACTCGTGGCCAAAATATACTCAGCAACACAGAGTGCTCTGATAATATCTCGTAATGGATGCTTAGTTCAGTGACATTTCACTCAACAAATCTAGGACATGATAAAAAAAGAACAGATACTCAAAACATGATGTTCAAGTTACAGACACGATTGCTTTTGACCAAATGCTCACAGACGTTTTACTGACTTACATCGTCGTTCAAAAAGGAACAGTATAGCAATATGCATGTAAGTACGTAGGAAAGAAAAACGCTTACACTACAGTTGCACAAGGTTTTTTTTTTTTATGGAACCAGCAGCACAAGTTTATTACAACTACAAAAGCACATAACATGATTACATGACAGAGATTCTTCAGCAATAGTACAAGGTTTAAGACAGATGCGGCGTGGTGGGTTTTCAATTGGTAATCTCTACCTGCAACGCCAAGCCCAATTCAGAAGTAGGCTCGGCAGCAGGGGCAGTGGCAACAGCAACGGCGGCGGCAATGGCTAATTTCCGATCATAGTGGCAATTCAGGGCTTCAGAGAACGGTGTGGCTTCAGGATCAATGCATTCAAGAACTGAAAACCAGTTATTCACCCCGAGCTCCCATGTTGATCAGGGAGACTCCGAGCAGGAGCAACGCCAACATGTCAAAGCCTCGCCAGAGACCGCCGTGAAGGCGGAGGAAGCCATGATGAGACGAACGACGGCAGTGTTGCGGCGCATGAGCGCTGCGAGAGCACGTGCACCGTCGAACACCACCGGGACGGTGCAGACGCCGATGGTGAGGTTGGCGCCGGCGAGAACCCCCGTGAAGCCCACGCTGACAGAAAGCAGCACGATGGTGAAGCCGATGGCCATCGTCCTGCTGCTTCCCGGAGTGCTCATCGGCAGGCAGCGTCGTGGCACCGTAGGCGTAGTCCCCTGTTTAATTGAGAAGCAACAAACCAACAAGAGCATTCATGTGACGGAAAGGGGAAATTTTGGAACGCGACATTGCCGGCCCCGTCCAGTGAATTACAACCGAGACCAATCGATCAACCGGCACGGTGACATGGTGAGATCACACAACCAAAAAAATTGATCTGTGCACAGAGAAGACCCGCTCTTTTCCGGCCAAAACTAGGGCCGAATATAAACCGGTACGGATCTGTGCACATAAAAGACCAATACTAGGAGTATGTGGAGTACTATGTTGAACGGCGGGGGAACCACCTGCGGCAAGGTGTACGTGGAGTCGAAGGACTGCATGTTGAAGTGTGCAGAATTAGGAGCGCTTTTTAGCTGAGACCTGCTACTTCTTTGTGCAGTAGCATATGTGGCTTTGGCAAAGGCTACAGATTTTGTAAAGTCTCCATTTATGCCAATTTGCAATATGTTGTAGTTGTGCCATTAGTAGAGTACTCAATGTGTTGTAATGTTGTGGTATTTGAGAGGTTGTATGCAACTGTATGTGTTGTGTGGTTTAAGGACCTGTAATGGCAGCCAATGTGGTACTTTAAGTCACTGTAATGTAATGAACTGTAGGTTGTAATGGACTGCCATGTCTTATGGCTGTAATTAATTATTAGTTTAAGGCAAGTATGAAATGATATTTGGTATGGTGGGAGTGTTGCATTCCCGCCAAGTTTGAAATGGAAATGGACTCTGCAGCATGTTTGAATGGCAGTAAATGGTAGTTTGAATGTGAATGTGTTGATGCTGGGCTGCTGGTGGCTGATTTGGATGTGCGGCTGATTCTGACTGATTCATGTTACTATAGAATCAGCCAAAATCAGCTGGAAACTATACCAGCCGAACACACTCGTTATCTTATCTCCCAGCTCGCTGCCGGCGATTTCTCTGCCTCTGTTGGGGACTCTAGATGACTAGAAAATTATGATGGTCTGAATTTTGGCATATATATGCTGCCCAAATTTTGCTCAAATTTATAATACCAAAATGAATGCATAAATTTGTATCTAATTTGTTGTCAACATCCCTACAAAAATTTGTCAAAACTTTAATCTTTAAATAGGGACAAAATCACAAGTTCTCTAACAAAAAAGGGGTTAAATCACATGGGCAATCTTATACATGCGTCCAAAAGTTAACACTGTTAACTAGACTTCAGGGAGTAGGGGCGGACTCTTCTTTCAGTTCACAAATGCAGGAGTATAATCACAAAGTTTAAAAAATGAGGGCATAGCTAGGATTTCGCATCAAATTGGGCATGAACGCTTAAGCTCCTTGTTATAAAACAAAAAAATGAGGGCACAAGCACTATTACAATTCAAAACTAGGAGCAAAAACGCTTAAGCTCCTTATTATAAAACAAAAAATTGAGGGTACGAGCACTATTTCGCTTCAAAACGGGGGCATAAACGCTTAAGCTTCTTATTATAAAACAAAAAATGAGGACACGAGCACACTTTCACTTCAATATGGGGGCATAAACGCTTAGCTCCTTATTATAAAACCAAAAGTAAGGGCATGAGCACTATTTCGCTTCAAAACGGGGACATAAATGCTTAAACTCCTTATTAAAAAACCAAAAATTGAGGGCACGAGCACTATTTTGCTTCAAAACGAGGGCAAAAATGCTTAAGCTCCTTATTATAAAACAAAAAAAGAGGGCGTGGTCACAATTTCGCTTTAATACGGTGGCATAAACACATAATCTCATTATTGTAAAACAAAAAATGAGGGCAGAAGCACTATTTTGCTTCAAAACGGGGACATAAACGCTTAAGCTCCTTATTATTAAAAAAATAAGGGCACGGACACTATTTCGCTTCAAAATAAGGGCATCAACGCTTAAACTCCTTATTATAAAACAAAAAATGAGAGCACATGCGCTATTTCGCATCAAAACAAGGGCATAAACACTTAAGCTCCTTATCATAAAATAAAAACGAGGGCATGAGCACTTCAATACGGGGGGGTGTTTCATAAACGCTTAAGCTCCTTATTGAAAAACCAAAAATGAGGGCACATGCACTATTTCGCTTCGAAACGAGGACATAAACAGTTAAGCTCCTTATTATAAAACCAAAAAAGAGGGCGCGGTCACTATTTCGCTTTAATACGGTGGCATAAACGCTTAAGCTCCTAATTATAAAACAATAAATGAGGGCACAAGCACTATTTTGCTTCAAAACGGGGACATAAAACGCTTAAGCTCCTTATAAAACAAAAAAGAGACAAAGAACACTATTTTGCTTCAAAGCGAGGGCGTAAACGCTTAAACTCCTTATTATAAAACAAAAAAAAGAGCACGGGCACTATTTCGCTTCAAAACGAGGGCATAAAAGCTTAACTCCTTACTCAAATAAAAAATGAGGGCACGAGCACTTCAATACAGGGGGGCGTAAACGCTTATGCTCATTATAAAACAAAAATTGAGGGCACAAGCACTATTTTGCTTCAATATGGGAGCATAAACGCTTAAGTTCCTTATTATAAAACAAAAAAATGAGGGCACAAGTACTATTTTCGCTTCAAAGCGTGGACATAAACGCTTAAGCTCCTTATTATAAAACAAAAAATGAGCGCACAGGCACTATTTTGCTTCAAAACGAGGGCATAAACGCTTAAGCTCCTTATTATAAAACCAAAAATGAGGGCACGGGCAGTATTTCACTTCAAAACAAGGGCATAAATGCTTAAGCTCCTTATTATAAAATAAATAAATTAGGACACGGGCACTATTTCGCTTCGAAACGAGGGCTTAAACGCTTAAGCTCCTTATTATAAAACAAAAAGTGAGGGCACAGGCTCTATTTCACTCTAATACAGGAGCATAAACGCTTAAGCTCCTTATTATAAAGCCAAAAATGAGGGCATGAGCACTGTTTCGCTTTAAAACGGGAAATCAAAAAATGAGGGCACATGCACTATTTAGCTTCAAAACATGGAGATAAACGCTTAAGCTCCTTATTATAAATCCATAAATGGGGGGCATGAGCACTATTTTGCTTCAAAAGAAGGGCATAAACGCTTAAACGCCTTATTATAAAAACCAAAAATGAGGACACGGTCATTATTTCGCTTGGAAATGAGGGCTTAAACGCTTAAGCTCCTTATTATAAAACCTCTTGTCTCGCTCTGTCATTCGCACCACCTGCCAGATCCCTCTCGTGTAGTGCCGCGTTCTTCCCGACGTGAGGTTCGTGCTAGTGACCGGAGCCCCGTGAGCAGAGCAGCCACTGGATACGGGGAACTGCGAAGTTCCTCTGGCTCTGAATCATCAGCAACCAGCACCGCGCGTCCTCACCGCCGCCGAGATCGGTAACGTTCCTTCTCCTCCGCCTTGCCAATTTATTTTGACTCTAAATTTGGACGGAAAAGATCGCATGATTTCTGTGAAAAGAGACTGAGGTTGTAGCGTGTGAACACGGCGCGCGTGCGCCGGTGGCGGACGACCGGCCGGTTCCGGCCGCCGGAATAACTTCTTTAACGGATTATGTACTTTCTTTCCGTTGCACGAACGCACCATCCATGTTCCGTTATTCTTGCAAAATTTGAAAGAGAAAATCTTCTGCCTTCTTGATGTCGTTTAACAGAGGACTACGGTGCCATGCCGCCGGCGATGAGCACTCCGGGTTGCAGGGCCATGACCATCGGCCTCATCATCATGCTGCTTTCTGTCAGCGCGGGCATGCACTTTGGCGGCTTCGGCTTACTCATCTGCTTTGTGGGGGTCCTCGTTAGCGCTAACCTCGTCGCCGTCGGCGTCCGCATGGGCGACGGACCTGCGCCCAATCCCATCGTTCCAATGGTGTTTGGAGGTGCACGAGCTCTTGCGGCGTTCATGCGCCGCAACACCGCCGCCGTGGGGCTCGTCATGGCCTCTTGTGGCTTCACGTCGGTCTCCGGCGTGGAAGAGCCGGTGCTCTGTTTCGGCATGTTCGCTCTGTCCTGCTCGGGCTCACCCTCGTCAACATCGGAGCCCGTGGTAAATAATCGCTTTTCAGTTCTTGGATGCATTGATTCCTGATCCTGACTCGACAGCGTTACCCTGAAGCCCCTGAATTGTCACTTCTGAGTTCTGACCGCAGTCACTGCCACCACCGCCGCCTCTGCCACTGTCCCTGAATCCTGAATTGGGCTGGGTGTTGCAGGTAAAGATCACCGATTCAAGTGCCACCACCAATGGCTTGTTGAAGAATCTCTGTCATGTCGTGTTCGTGTGCTTTTGTTGTAGTAAAAAAGTTGTGCCACCAGTGTGTAAGTGTTTTTTCTGAAAGACACGTAAGTATTTGCCATGCATGTCTGTCTTTGAGCATTTTGGTTAAATGTAATCATGTTTGTAACTTCAACATCATTGTTGAGTATCTGTTTAGAAATGCCCTACATTGTGCAATGAAATGGTACTCAATTAAGCATGGATTTCGAGATATATTATAGGGCCTATCAGAGTTCGGTACATTTTGGCCATGAGTTGATAGCCGGAGAGATTAGCGGGCTAGTGGCTAAATCTCTATTCCCTCTTCAGGGCCGCTGCATATGTGCTACCCGCAACTGCAAATGCTCGTGGCAGTTCCATGTTCCTCAAACGAATATACGTAGTTTTAGGGGCTCCGGCCCCTCCAGTTTCATAAAAAAAAAATCAAATATATATACGTAGTTTAGAAGTGTAACTGCAGCTCTGTGTGTCGATCACTAGTTTACTCATAGCGTGCAGGTCAAACCCAACACACAAAGTGCTCTGATTGCCTCTTCGTTTCAGGCATAAGTAGGCTGCAACTATGAGATATCGATTTGGCGGTAATTAGTTGGAAATACTAGCACTGATGAAAATGCCTGCGTTGATTGGATCTTCTTTTGACTAACAGCTGTAAGCTTCGGCTCAGCTACGGGCTGCTCCTTTCCGTCATCCATCGGCCTGTGCCTGCAGACTACAGTGCCTAGTACAGCCATTTCGTTTTTTTCCCCCTAATGAAAGTAGGAAGCAGAGATTACTAATCTTGCTCAAACGAATAACGGTAATACCGTACCTGTTCCTGCTTATGCTCCTATTTTTTAAGTTTGGGAAGGCCGTGTTAATGTAATCCCTGAACTGAAGGCAATTGGTAGTCGGTGCGTTCAGCTGCGGACAAAGTATCGCAGCACAAGTTGACGAAAGCTTCGTTTACGGCTTGGATTGTGTTAGGCCATTTGCGTATATAGTTGGTCTTTGATTGTGTGTCGGCCATAGTGCTTGGAGGCTGCATATTCATATCTTTCTCTTATAGCATATAGCATAGGTTCCTCCTGATTGCAGCATAGGTTCTTCGCGTCGAGCGCCGCAAGGAAGGCCGCGGCTCGGCGCCGGTCTGCTCTGCGTCACGCACCGCCAGGGCGACATCACTCGCCCACTAGCCTATGGGTGCGACCTAGGAGAACATGTGCTCCTAGGTTCCTCCTGATATGCTATAATAAGGAACTTATATGCTCCTAGGTTCCTCCTGATATGCTATGATAAGGAACTTATATGCTCCTAGGTTCCTCCTAGGTTCCTCCTGATATGCTATAACAAGGAACTTAAATGCTCCTAGTTCCTCCTGACATTGCACATGTGCTCCTACGTCGCACCCATAGGCTAGTGGGCGAGTGATGTCGCCCTGGCGGTGCGTGACGCAGAGCAGACCGGCGCCGCCGCTCGACGCGAAGCGGACCGGCGATGAGCGCGAGCTTGGTTTGGCGGGCACACCACCACCGGTGACTTCATGGATCTGGAAACTGGAATGCGGGATATAGGATTGTAGGGCTATTATAGTCTTTTTTCTATTCTTCTCGGTTGCTGAACGATATTATTCATCCTGTTCGTTTGGCTGATAAATCATAGCTGAAAGTATTATTATTAATTTACTATGAGAAAAAAATACTATTTATTGACATCAGCTAAGCGAACACAATTACTTCTTCGACGGAGGGAGGAGTATGCTGGGCCGTCAGTCAGTGGAAGCGAGTCCCCTCGGGACTCGGGACAAATGCCGTTTTTTTAAGTTAGTGCTGGTTTAGTTCCAAAAAGTTTTTAAAAAAGTGCTACAGTAGATATTACATCGAATCTTACGATACATGCATAGAGTATTAAGTATAGACGAAAAAAAATAATTACACAATTTGGTTAGAAATCGTGAGACGAACATTTTGAGCCTAATTAGTCCATGATTGAACACTAATTGCCAAATAAAAACAAAAATGCTACGGTAGCCAAATTCCCAAATTTCGCGAAGTAACAGAGCCTTTCTTTTTAGGAACCGTTTGGCCAGGCTCCTGCCGGCTCCGGCTCCGGCACTGTAGCAGGGTGTCGGCCGTTGGGCGGCCGACAGGAGGCTGCGGGAGTCGGAGCCAGCGGAGCTCGAATTTCTGGCTCCGGCTGCTGCGACCGCGTCTGTGAGTGGGGAGGAGAGAGGAAAAAAAAAGGCTTAGATGAACAGTGAAATACGTATAGATGAACAGTAGTTTCAGTTCAGGAGCCGGAGCCGCCCGCAGCCAGCCAAACGGGTCCTTAATCGTCGCTATCGCGCACCATAGCTTCACACTCTCTTTTGGATACGATACGACCCCACAGGTACCGCTGCTGCAGTGCAGGCTCTCTTCACACTCGGCGGACTCGATGCCACGGAACGCGTGGCAACTTTATTTGTGTTGTGTCCCACTTGTGCTGCCGTCGCCACACTGCCATATCCGATCTAGTATTGGTCTTTTCTGTGCACAGATCCGTACCGGTTTATATTCGGCTCTAGTTTTGGCCGGAAAAGAGCGGGTCTTCTCTGTGCACAGATCAATTTTTTTGGTTGTGTGATCTCACCATGTCACCGTGCCGGTTGATCGATTGGTCTCGGTTGTAATTCACTGGACGGGGCCGGCAATGTCGCGTTCCAAAATTTCCCCTTTCCGTCACATGAATGCTCTTGTTGGTTTGTTGCTTCTCAATTAAACAGGGGACTACGCCTACAGTGCCACGACGCTGCCGCCGATGAGCACTCCGGGAAGCAGCAGGACGATGGCCATCGGCTTCACCATCGTGCTGCTTTCTGTCAGCGTGGGCTTCACGGGGGTTCTCGCCGGCGCCAACCTCACCATCGGCGTCTGCACCGTCCCGGTGGTGTTCGACGGTGCACGTGCTCTCGCAGCGCTCATGCGCCGCAACACTGCCTTCACGGCGGTCTCCGGCGAGGCTTTGCCATGTTGGCGTTGCTCCTGCTCGGAGTCTCCCTGATCAACATGGGAGCTCGGGGTGAATAACTGGTTTTTCAGTTCTTGAATGCATTGATCCTGAAGCCACACCGTTCTCTGAAGCCCTGAATTGCCACTATGATCGGAAATTAGCCATTGCCGCCGCCGTTGCTGTTCCCACTGCCCCTGCTGCCGAGCCTACTTCTGAATTGGGCTTGGCGTTGCAGGTAAAGATTACCGATTGAAAACCCACCACGCCGCATCTGTCTTAAACCTTGTACTATTGCTGAAGAATCTCTGTCATGTAATCATGTTATGTGCTTTTGTTGGTGTAATAAACTTGTGCTACTGGTTCCATAAAAAAAAAACTTGTGCTACTGTAGTGTAAGCGTTTTTCTTTCCTACGTACTTACACTGTTCCTTTTTGAACGACGAAGTAAGTCAGTAAACTGTCTGTGAGCATTTGGTCAAAAGCAATCGTGTCTGTAACTTGAACATCATGTTTTGAGTATCTGTTCTTTTTTTTTATCATGTCCTAGATTTGTTGAATGAAATGTCACTGAACTAAGCATCCATTACGAGATATTATCAGAGCACTCTGTGTTGCTGAGTTAATATTTTGGCCACGAGTTGCTAGCTGAAGAGAGTAGTGGCGAAGTTCAAATCCTGTTCAGGACTACTGCATATGTGCTACTGGCAACCGCAAATGCCCATAGCACTGAACTAACCGCATATTGTATACAGTTTTGGGCGCACACGTAAGAAAACTAAAATGATAGGCATGACAATTAAGCAAATTTTCAATGTCATAATAATTAACATAACATTAATTATATAATTACATGTCTGCTACTCAGACTCCCTTCTTGTGTCACCACCTGCTTGGAGCCGGCCTTCAGGGTGCTTGGCAGTTTTATTATCGGCGAGTAGGTGAAAAACATAGGTGTAATTGGGCACTTCCTCCTCCTGCGGCGTGGTTATTAACGCTAGAGGGGCCAAGCGGCGTGGTCGAGTCAATTTTCTCCGCTCAATTTCCCATGCCGTTCCATCACCATTACTTCCGCCGGAGAAAGCGTGCTCCACTAAGATCGTGGGAGACGTGGTCTTGTCGAAGGGAACTCAATCCATCAAGATCTGGTGTGCTGATGCTAGCCAGTGAATTTTGGATGACTGGGCTACCGGTTGGAGGTAGGTTTACGGATTTAGCTTGTTCGCTTGCTCGTATACGATTGTGAATTATAAGCTGGAATAGTATTTTTCTCTCATACCAAACCAGCCAGCAGTAAATAATCCACGATCGTTTACGACGAAACAAACAGGCTGTTGATGGCGCCTAGATAGCAAGTGGGACGAAGGAGACGAGGCCGAGAGCAGCAACACCGTGCGTGTGGTGTGCCTGTGGGCGGGCGCGGGTGCGAACGCTAGGAAGGTGTGGTGTGAACCAGTACCCTGACCACGTCGAGTCCGTATCCCGGCGTGCCACACCAGTAGGCGGTGGCTGCCTGGACGCACGGTTGACGCACCCACAAGTCCACAACGTGAGAGCCGAGAGGAGAGGAGATCATTGCACGCCACACCCACACACACACAAGTACACAAGGAGTGTGTCCCCAACTGCGGGACCTGCAAAGTAGGTTGGCCAGCCCCGGGCGTGTCCGAGGCTCGGAAACCCACCGTGCGCAGCACCGTTCTGAACTTCTGATCTGCCGGCATGTGGCGGCCGTAGACGCGGCAAAAGCCCCACAAGAGAACAAGGATGTTCCGAGCCGCGCCACATGTAACTGTGGTGTCATTAGTTTATTCAGTTCGCAGTGCACAGTTTGCAGTTCTTCAGCTCGGAGTTCGAGAGTGCTCGGCTGACATTAAAACGGTACTGTAGCAACAGAAAAACATTGTAGCAACTTAAAAATAGTGGGAGAAAATACTATTTCAGCTGAAAAAAAAAAGCGACGTCAACCAGCCAGAGCCGGCCAGTCGAACAAGCTCGAAGTTGATGGATAAATTGGGAATAATTGGTTGTACTAATCCTAGAGATTATAGATTTATAGGTACAAAATTAGCACTAATGTCTCTTTTTATCTTCAATTTAAACAAATTAGTACTTGTCCGAGATGAAGAAAAAGAAAGATTAAAAATAAATAGTTTTCTTAAAGCCAACATTAAGATCAATAAATTTTTAAGCCGATATTAATGTTTGACAGTGATACCTAAAAAAAATTGTCGAAACTTGCAGACTGCCCTCTACTGGTATATCTAAATCCTGGCTTCAGCCCTTTCAAAAGACATTTTGCACGGAGATCTGAAGCCTTACAACATTCTTCTCGACTCAGTATTCAATGCCAAAATAGCCGATTTTGACTTGGCTAATGTTTACCATCGGGCACATACTCACGAAAACACAGGCAGGGGGGGCGTTCACAGTGTAAGCCATCTACTTCTTATCTCTCCCTTTCTTGGTTCTTATGTGTCACTGTGTCCTTGGACGGTTTCTGTTGGGTATTTTTTTAAGTGGCTATCTTGCTCCTGAATTGTCTCAACACGGGGAGTTTTCAACAAAAAAGTGACATCTATAGATATGGTGTCGTTGGAGATCTTAACTGGTTATGCTATCAGTAAATTCAACATTATGGTTGCACCGATCTGATTGGCCATGTAAGTGATTATGTGATGCGTGCAGTGTTTATGTGTCACATTATGTCATTTGTTTTTATAGGGCCATGACACCATTATTTCTGACCTTTTAATGTTTCCATGAACAGTATGGTCCCTTTTTAAGTTGAACAAGGCCGCGGATGTTCTTGATTGTGGACATCTTAGCATCACAGATTATGAGGATTTGAAAGAAGCCCTACACTATATAAAGGTAGCTTTGTTATGCCTTGAGAATAAGCCGTCCTTCAAAACCTATGGAGATAGGAGGGTTGATAATTTTTCTGCTGTGGGGGGGGAGCCAGGGGCCTAGCAGGGGCTCCTAATAACAAAAACATATCTTTTTACTCAATACTTATAAAATAAATAATACAATTTTACCATACATATTTATTGTCTATGTGAATATTTTAATTAACTAGTTAATGATGTTATTTGTACTTCGATTTCTTGTCCTCTTCCATATTAATCTCTTATAGCATCTTATATAATTAAATAATAGTCTTTCTATTAGTTTTCTCCATCTCTTTTGTTCCCACAACAACCCTTTGATTAGTTAGTTAAATATAATTAGTGCTTTCTTGTTTACTGTCCTTCTGAATTGATCTCCATTAGCACCTATATTATTGGAAATTAGTCTTTTTGTTATTACCGTGGATTTTTTTTCTAGCTTAAGAATTAGATTGATCGTCATCTGAGCGTTAGAGACCATGCGCTAATTAATTTTGTTTCTTTTTTCTCTAAAATATCTGAGCGTTAGAGACCATGGCCTTTGGGGGTGATCGGCAACCACCACCCCCAAAGGCCAAAAGTGCCAAAGCGAGCTGGCGCTCTCCCTCCGCATCGCGGTCGCGGCCGTGCCCCCGTGCGCCACCGAAAAAACCGCCTGCGCGGTCGCGCACGCTGCCTGTAAGCCCACACGTAGGCGCCGCAGCGGGCGGCGCAGCACCGGCGCCGCGGCCCCCAGCGGCCACGCCAGCCAGCTTTACCTCGGCACGCCCATCGAAATCCGCTTGGCTTGCTCACCTCCTCCTGCTCTCTGCTGTCTGCCCTACCTGCCCCCGTCCCACATCACCCGAGGATTCCCACATGACAAATTCACAATACCGGACGCCGGCGGACCATCTGGTGTGAGAAAAGAAAAGCGAAGCACACAGGTTCGCGGTCACTCGGCCCCACCTCCTTCCTCTCCTCTCCTCTCGCACTCGCCCCCACCTCCTTCCTCCTTCCTCCTTCCTCCTTCCTCTCCTCTCCTCTCGCTTTCTCCTCTCTTGTTCACACTGATCGCCACCGGCCTACGTCCATATTGCTACTACTATATTAGCGCGCCACGCGGAGCCGGCGGAGGCCAAGCAATCAATCCTCCACTCAAGAACCACTCGACGCAACCAAAGCCGGTCGGGAGCCAACCACTTGCTTGGGGCCTCGGGCGTTCGCGCATTGCCGGAGACGGAGCTGGGGAACATGGACCACGGAGGCGACGCGGCGAGCCCGACGACGGTGGTGGAGTACACCGAGCTCGTCATGGCTGGCGCGGTCGAGGCACACTCACACATGAGCACCGGCACGTTCCACGTCCAGCGCGGCGATGCTGCCGCTCGCCGCACCATCGTCGACGGCTTCGAACCAAGCGCGGCGGCTTTCCACGACTTCGCTGACCTCACGCGCCATGTCGTGGTGCCTGTGGACGTGTCGTTCCACCTCCACCATGAGCCCGTACCCGGCGTGGCGTACCCCGGAGGCAGCCGCGCGGTGTACAACGGGGACTACGCGCTGCAGCCTCGTCCGGATGCCGGACATGGCGAGGTGCTTGACGACCTGCTCCCCGTTCCCGACGGCGTCGGACATGGCGAGGCGTTTGTCGGCCAGCTCCCAGGCGGCGGCGGCGTCGCGGCGTATGGCGACTACGGCTACTACGCGCTGCAGCCCCTTCCGGGTGGCGGACATGCCCAGGTGCTGGTCGACCTGCTCCCCGACGGCACCGGACATGGCGAGGTGTTCGTCGGGCTTCTACCCGGCGGCGGTGGCGCGGTGCACGACTACAGCTACTACCCGTGGCAGTGGCAGCCCCGCCCGGTCGTCAGAAGCGGCGACGTATTTATTGGCCCGCTCCCCGACGGCGTCGGCGCGGTGTTCGTCAACTCAGGCAGCTTCGCGCCGCAGACTCTCGCGGGCACCGGGCGCGCCGACGGAATCGCTGGCGCGCTCCGCGTCCCCAACCTCGGCGCAGGGTACGACGGCTCCGTGGCCCTAGCTCACGACCTCGGCGCAGGGTACGACAACCGCGGCATGGTGGCCGATCACCTGCGTCGTCTCCTTCCGTTCGTTGGAATCGGCGCCTCCTCCTTGGCTGTCAATGGGCTTGCCGCCGGCCCGGGCTCGCCGGCGGTTGCCTTTCACCTCTTCATGCTGCTTTTGGGTGGTCTGTTTCTGGTTATCCTGCACGTGCTCCGTGTGTAGGCTCCGAAGCAGCCGAAGACTGATGGAGTATGATTATCTTATCTGATTAGGAGCTGCGCTTAGATTTAGTGGGGAATAATCCGGCATGTGTACTGTGTTGGGGTTCTGGATCTGGAGTCTGTTGCTTCGCTTGTTCGTGTCCCGGCGTCAGGTTTGGTCGAATTTGTCGTGTCAAAATCAACCGGTCAACGAAGAATATGGTCTTTGTATTGTCATTCTGTTACACCTTTGCTGTTTGTTTACTTTTTGATTGAGCCATTATTGTCCACTGAAGTCTTGTTAACTGAACTATCACCCTAATAAACTTCATTAAACATAGCCATTATTGGACTCATTTTGTTGCTCCTGTCATCACAAATGCTGACAGACTAGAAAAACTAAAAATTAGATCTGTGGTTCGTGAGATACAGTTATTTGAAGATCTTCATGTCATAAGATATACAAATTACACATATGGATCCGTGATCTGTGAGATACACTTATTTGAAGGTTTAGGCTCCGTTCGGCTGACCCCATATTTGGCTTGTTCAGCTTCTTTTTTTCAGCTAAAATAGTATTTTTCTAAAACAATAATTTAGCAAGAACAGTGTTTTCCAGCTAGTTTCAGCTAAAGTTGTCAACGGGTAATGTGGTCGTCAACGGGTAATGTGGTGCTGCGATTAGCTAAAAGGACCTCTCTCCCAAAGTTACAAAATCAAATGACTTCGCCATTTAAAAGCGAGGCAGGCCATGCCTCTTCTCTTGGCGACCACAGATTTAACTTCAGTTGACATTTAAAAGCGAGGCATGCAAGCCTTTCTACGAGACTACAACAGAGGCCCGTTCAGCTTACCCCATATTCGACTTGTTCGACTTCTTTTTTTTAAACGGAACAGTGTTTTTCTCTCACAATAATTCAGTCATGGTCCATTGACAAGGTTTGCTAGGTTAACATTCTAGCCGTGTTTTGAGTATGTCATGTCATGTCATGTGTGCTCCAATGTTCATTGAGCTTCAAAATAATAGAGTTGTGCTGCCGTAGTAGGAAGTATGAGTCGAGCAATCTGCACTACAACATGACTCATTGTACAAGACTTTTTACAAATGTCTCCAAAAATGATCAAAATGCCCTCAAAGACCTTTTGAGGCATTTATTAAAACGCCGGCTAAAACATGGAAGTAAAAGATATTTTGAGGCGTTTTTCCATAATGCCTTTTAATATCAACATTTAAAGACATTTTCTGGCTGCCTAGAATACTTTTTAGAGGCACTCTGAAATTTGCCTTCAAACATTGATGGAGGCGTTATTAGAAATGACTCCAAAACCAAGGTAATCCATGCAACCCCTTCGACCAATATCAAATTAGCACATTAACATTGGATGCATCCAAACTTTAAAATCTTTCGTACAAACATAAGCTTACAGAAAGCTAAACAATTATGGACTCAGCAGAGGAAGACCACTACGACTTCACTGCAGCGAGTCAAATATTCAGTCTCGAGAAAAAAAAAACATCTCCAATCCAAAGTCACACAAGCAGTGCTGATAGCATGCAACTTAAGTTCTGAACTGCACTTGTGCAGCCATAAAATTCTTCTAGGTGCTGTTTCTGAGTCCAACAGACAAGCCTTTCAAGGTCTTGACAATAACATGCTCAAATTACAAAACACAAGTACCTATAACTCATAGTCTCATAGTATATAACTACTAGTACCAGAAAGAGAATGGTGACACCACCGCCACCAAGCTTCTTGCCATTATCAAATCCAAAGGTCAGCAACCTCTACCTTCTTCTCCCGCCGCCCCCACCCCGCTGCTCATTCACTCTACTCTAGGTCAGTACACAACAGAACATCAGCTCTACCTCCCTCCCCCCCCCCCCCCCCCCCCCCCCCTGCTCCCTCACTCTACTCTAGATTTCTGCAATACACAACAAAACATCAGCTAGTCACATACAATAAACAAGATATAACAATAGAATCAGCAAGCAGGTAATTAATTTTTTAATACAAAGCTAAACTTCTGAGTTTCCATATAGTCCACCACATAGCAGTGACAGTGTGACACCTATACTACTACAGCTACACCCTTTCTCTGCTTTTGACCAAGTATTCTACAAATTTATAAACATGTCGTCGTCGCCGTTAACATTAATATGTATTCACTGTAGTGAGTTATGGCACTTCCATCAAAGTATTTATCTTGGCACAAAATATAGCATCAGGGTTGATTAAAACCCACTCGACTCCGCTTCATCCATAGAATTTGGAGCGTTGGTGGCTTCTCCGCACGGCGACGCGTGTCTTTGTCTACTTTGCACAAAAGTCCTCCATCTCTTAGGAAACTAACCCGCCGTCCAGGCTAGGACCCACAAATATCATCCACCTCTGTATGTTTTTCATATAAGCCCCTAATGTGATTTTTCGGAACGCCCCCTCCCCCAACCGGCCCGAACCCTAGCCTCCTCCCTCCTCAATCGGTCGTTCCTCCCGACCCTTCGATCTTGGTCTCTCCTCCCCCGCCGCCGCCCCTGCACCTCCGTCCCTCCGTGCCCTCTCCTCTCCAACATTGTCGTCGCTCGAGTATGGAAGCCGATTGGCCTTTATGGCGCGCGAGATCCGAGGGCGCGCAGATCGGGAGGACCTCGCTAGCCCCCAAGGTGTTCATGGTTGGCGGCATAGGAGCAAAGCGTTGGCCCCTCCTGCGCCGCCTCCATGTCGGCATGAGCACCATCATCGCTCGAGCACGGGAAGTCGTGCGACCTCTGGGGCACGGGTGAGCACGTGGACTCCTCTCCTATGGCCGCACGCGCCTACCAGGTCGCCTCCTCCTCCACGAGCACGTCCACAGACGCAGCTGGGGGCGATCTCTGTTCGGGTGAGGGCAACGTGTAATTAGTTTTCCAATTTCTAGGGAAGGATATAAATTGCTTTTCTATTTGCCATATTCCGTAAACACTCTTCCTGTGTTTCGGGTGCTTGAAAACCGCTGAGATGCTACAGTTTAAATTACGGATTCGGAGATGGGTTGCTTGGAGACGAGAGCACTTTTATAACTATCATTTCTTGCAACCATCAAGAAGACACTTGCAAGATTAACTAACACAGGCACTTCTTTATTGATGTTCAGTCCATAGGTAATTTTGTTACTGTTTAGCTCTAGAAAAAAATATAATTTGTGTTTTGTGATTTGTTCAGTCCACAGATGGAGAGGAAGCTCGGCGCCTGGTATGTGCCAACGACAAGGATTTGCTGGAGTCTGTTGATTGGAGGACCAAGGGCGCTATCATAGAGGTCAAGAACAGGGGCAGCCGATGTAAGCATCCATATCAATCTCTATTCCCATTTTCTGTGATGCAGTTAACCTCAGGTTGAATCTTATATGAAATATGAAGCACAAATGCACAATGGATGTTACATAGTATCATTTTACTCTGTTGGACAATGAATTGTTCCTCTGAAAATTGTCAGTGATATGACAACTTTCGCTAATTTCCTTAATTGCTAGGCTCTTTGTAAATTATTACTTCATTGGGGTTTAGTTAGAACATGTTCGAGATGCTACTCCAGACGACTGTGATTGAAATAATATCCCTTGATAGCACCGAGTAGTGAAAGACATTGACTATAATTGATAACTTTACTAATTTGAATGTGCTAAATGAAAAGCCTGCAAAATTGGTTGATAAAAAAATGTTGTATAAACATGGAATGTATGAGTAGTGCTTGAATGTATACTGAATTGGCGATTAACATGTTTTTTATATATATTTTAACTATTTGGTGCTTCCTGTAACTCTATGATGCCTAGCAGCATAGATGATAGGATGCCTATAAGTATCTTTATTTCATTAGATTAGTTACTACAGGATGCACCCTGCTGATAGATGATAGATTTTGCATAGGGCCACATAGATCTGTTGTTGGCCACATCTGTCTATCAGGAACAAGCAGGACAGGCATGTGCTAAACTGAAATTTGATCTAAACAAGGTGGTTCAGTTTTTGTACAGATTGTAAATCGATGAACTAAGAATTGATATTGTTGCTCATCACCATTGCAGCGCTGTATTCATTTGGTTCTTCAGCAATACTATGGTAGAACCTCCTAAATTATAGGGCTCACATACACCTGTCATTGTCCAATGACTTCTGACGCCTATGCATATGTTTCCGGTAACTTAAGAAGTCTGTCGGGTGTCCTCGGAAAACCCGAATCATCCACGATTTCTTCCGAGCAGGATCCATCACAGAGTCATTGCAGTATTACAACAATTTATTCATTAATATACATCAGAGTAAAATAGCGGAAGTCTTACAATAACTTAGTTACAAAACAGTTGTTTCACAAACTAAGTACGATTATTATTACAAACCATAGTAGTGAAGTAGCTTACTAACATAAAACAAAACACGCAATTAAAGTGCCCTGCCCAAGGGCCACACATTTACTCGACATCTTCGATTTGAACAACCGTCATGCAGCACGGTCCAAGGCAGACCTGCCCATGAGGCTCACCTGCAACAAGGGTTAAAGAACCCTGAGTACAAAAGTACTCAACAAGACTAAACCGACGTAAAAACAGAGAAAACTCAGGAATGCAGGCTCGGGGATTCAAGGTGAGGCTTTAGCAAGAATCAAAGTTCTTTTGCGTAAAAGCTCTCTAACAATATTCTTTCTTTCAACATATAACCCTCATCAAGATCACATATGAATCTGCCATGATCCGTATTGAGATCATGAACATCATATTAAACCCTTTCTCAAATCTTCCTCAAGTTTCATTTATTAACTACGATGATGAACAGTGAGTTGAGTCTCCATAACCGAGGAGCAACGACGATTCGAACCGATTATTACCCAGCTGGGGATTCCCAACCATACGACATATGCAGGTCCCTGACCTACATATACCAACCTACCCTCAGATTCTCTAAAATAAGAACGGGTCCGTGCCACCCGAGAATATATTACTTCACCAATCCAGCCCATTGCCACGTGGGTACACGCTACCCTCGCCATCTCTCCACTCCCAGTGCGCGAGTAGCCATTCTCGTAATAGAATAGCCGAGTTAAGGCTTACCGGAGTATGTGGCTAGTACTATAAAGTCTCACCTCATGCAATTCAACAACGGACGATTCTTAATCGACACAGGCGGAAAGAACCCGCTCACAAGACCTCCATGTCTTGTGGCTCTCATACACCGAGTCCGCCTGGTCTATATTTATTACTCCACATGATTATACCTCATGATAGCATAAATAATCAATCGTATCCAAAAATCAATTTATACCTCGTAGGTGACTGGTAATCACCCGACTTTTATCTGTCTAAGCCTGGCTAAGCATAACTAGACCCTCCCTAATTAGAACTGGTAACAAGGTTGATATGGAAGAACAAGGTTGGTAATGTATCAATTAGGTTTCCATTCAACTCCTAATCACATAATGCAGTATTTAAAAGCATAAGCGATATAAATTTGCAAAACTCAAGGTAGGTTTAAATGCATCCGGGGCTTGCCTTGATTGTCGAAAAAGTCTAGTTCCGGAGATGTTCCACATATATCAAACCTGACCTCAACAGGTGGATTAACTCCCTCAACAACTTGGTTGACTACCACGTTCTCAGTTTCGTTCACTACACGTAGTAATAATGCCATGTTTAAAATGATGCGAGATATAAAACATGATGCTTGACGATGGATGCAAAAGTTAATAACTTGAATATAACTTTCCTTCGCGGTATAGTTACAAGCCAAAAACTAACTAAACCTTTTTTATAAACTCAAACACTTACTTTAAATGCCAAGGATCATTTTATGCCTATGACCCAAGGTCATCACTCAATCCCAAATTCAAACAAAACCTAAGTCATTAAGAGTTAAGATTTGTTTTTATTAATTAACAATTAATTCAAAATTATGAAATAAATCAACTTTTTCCAATTGAGCTCAAAATTTTTGTGAAGGCTCATCACATGATAACTAAGTGGCAAAACAATTTTCATAATTTTTGGGTTAATATTTATGTCTACAAAAATCATGGAATCCCATTTATTAATTAATTTGAGCAATTTTTATCACATTCAAAATGTACTAAAAAGTAACATTTAATATTTTTCCTAAATAGTTCACATCTCAGAGAGGTTACACAAAAAATTTCATAATTTTTGGAGCTCTATTTATTTCTACACAAAATAAATAAATCATAGCACTATTTAACCATTTCTGAAAAATAGAAAATTCATTTTCAAACAAACAGTCACTGACAGAGTGACCCCACTCGTCAGTGAGAGCAGCGCGACGTCGAGCCTCTGACCGGCGCGTTCTCACCGGCGGCGAGGTCTTCGGCGACAGGACTTGAACCAACATGACCTCCTTGACATTGCGCACACACCGGTGGCACAGGTTGAAGCTCTAGGTCACTAGAGCGACCTTGCCGGCGACGATGGTGGCTCAACAGAGGACGACCGACGTGCGCCCGGCGATATAGTACCTCACCGGCGAAACTAAGGTCGTCGGCGTACTCAGCATCTCCTAACGGACCTAACCGAGCACTTAATCGGTCCAACAATGCTTCACAGCACAAGCATCGACGCGCGCAGCGGTACGGCGGAGCAAAACTCGCCGGCGTCCCACGGTCCGGTGGCTACGGCGTGGTAGAGATTAAAAAGACCGCATAGGAATGATTAGTGGCCCACCCCGAAGCTGATGCGCTCGAGAACGACAGCTGCGGCGAGTCGAAGCTAAGTCGTCGACGTTGGAGACGATGGTGGCGGCGTGAACTCACGGCGAAGCTCCGTTCTGAGTAAAGCAACCGACCAAACGATCATCGATCAAGCTCATGAGCACCACGAGAGAATGAAGATCAAGAAACAGCAAGTGGGTGATCAGGAGGCGTTAGGTGATGGCGATCATGGTGACGTGCTCAGCTGAGACTAGGAGGGCTCTACGGCTCCGGCGTGAGCTCGTCGCAGCAAGGCGGCGCTGACGAGAAAAATAGAGGGAAGGGAGAGAATGACTGAACGACGCTCAGAGTTATCAAGCGCGCGGAGGGCGACGGGAGAAGGTGCGCTCGACACGTTACGGCAACGCGGACACATTGAAGCAAGAGGTGGCACTCGCGGACGCGCGTAGAAGCCGATGGAAGCATGGCCGACGATGAGAGCTGCTTGCTTGCACTGTTCAAGCAAATTACCGAATTGCCACTCGCTTGATTTCTCAAATTACTCTCAAATTTGTATGAAAACTCAAAAATCTCCAAAAATAAAAGTTGTTCCAAATTCAAAGTTTTACAACTTTGCTTTAATAACCATACCCAAATTATGTCTAGATTTGAAAATGCTAGTTTGAAATCAAAAGGGGACACTTTAAGAATTTATCCCCTTTCAAATTACTCCAAATTTTACATAACTTTGAAAACTCTAAAAACCAACTTTGTGCACATTGACAAGCTCTACACTTTTCCTTTTAGGCTCAACCCCAAAATGTGCTTAGATTTTGAATTAGGTTTTCCAGGGTAGAATTTAAATGCTGGAAATTAGGGTTTTGGAATTCAAATTTAACACTAAGGTGATTGAACTTGATTCATCCATACAAGTCAACACATATAATCATAAAAGTAAACTTATTTTATTGAATGCATTATCAAAGTTCTCACTAACTCAAAAATAATGTGCAATGCATATGATGACATGGCATATTTTAGTGTTTAAAACACTAGAGGTGTTACAACCTTTCCCCCTAAAAGAAATCTCGTCCCAAGATTTAAAATCCTAGGTAAAGTAATGGAAAAGGAAATGTGTCAAGCAAATACATTCAAAACATGACCATAAAATAGCTAAGGTCCCTTTACAAAACATGGTTCGTAAAGACAAAACACAACTAACATTATTCTATATCGACGCAAGAAACTCTGAAAACTGTTCTAGCAAGAAATCTTCGGATTCCCAAGTAGCTTCTTCTTCTTATTGTTGATTCCATTGTATCTTGTAGAACTTGATTGTCCTCCTTCGTGTGATACGGTCTTTCTGATCCAGAACTCGGATAGGATATTCCGAATAGGTCAAGTCAGGTTCAAGTTTCACTCCTTCAATATCAATATTTTGATCAGGCACTTGAAGACATTTCTTTAACTGGGAGACATGAAACACATCGTGTACAGCTGAGAGATGTTCTGGTAACTTCAAGCGATATGCCACCTTTCCACACCTCTCCAATATTTGAAATGGTCCAATATAACGAGGTGCTAATTTGCCTTTAACACCGAAACGATTGACTCCCTTCATTGGTAATACCTTCAGATATATATAATCTCCCTTGTTAAACACCAATGGTCGACGTCGTTTATCTGCATAACTCTTTTGTCGGGACTGAGCTATCTTCAAATTATTTTGTATCTGCCTAACCTTCTCTTCTGCTTCTTTCACAAGGTCAACTCCAAAGAACCATCTTTCCCCGGGTTCAGACCAATTTAGCGACGCTCGGCATCTACGACCATAGAGTGCTTCAAACAGAGCCATCTTAATGCTCTCTTGATAATTATTGTTGTATGAGAATTCAGCCAAAGGCAAACATTCATCCCACTTATTGGAATAGTTAAGGACACAACACCTTAACATATCTTTAAGTATTTGATTTACTCTTTCAGTCTGGCCATCAGTCTGTGGATGATAAGCGGTACTATATAGAAGTTTGGTACTCATCGAAGCATGCAATTGTTTTCAAAAGTTGGAAACAAACTGTGTATCTCTATCCGACACAATGGTCTTTGGTACACCATGTAAGCTCACGATTCGTGCTAAATACATCTTGGCATATTGGATATTGAGATATATACTCTTGACTGAAAGAAAATGTACTGACTTAGTCAGTCGATCTACAATAACCCATATTGAGTCAAAACCTTTTGAGGTCTTGGGTAGACCGACGATAAAGTCCATACTAATATCCTCCCACTTCAAAGCTGGAATAGACAATGGCTGTAACTCTCCAGCGAACTTTAAATGTATAGCTTTTACTTTTTGACAAGTATCACACTTGACTATATATCGAGCAATCTCTATTTTCATTTTGGTCCACCAAAATCTCTGTTTCAAGTCATGGTACATTTTATTACTTCCCGGATGAATAGAGAACCTGGTGACATGTGCCTCTTCAAGAATTGACTGTCGCAACTCAGGAACCTTTGGTACCACAAGACGATTCTTGAACCATAGCACACCTGCATCATCTATTCTGAAGCATGCTGCTTTTCCCTTCCTGACTCTTTCTTTGATATAGGCTATACCCTTGTTTTCTTTCTGAGTGGCAATAATTTGGTCTCGAATAGTTGATTCAACAATTATATTAGTCAAACTACCTTGTTGAATTATCTCTATTTTCAACTTCTCCATCTCATGACATAAAGTCAGATCCATTGTCTTCATGGTCAGGCAATTGCAATGGCTCTTACGACTAAGTGCATCTGCAACCACATTTGCCTTACCAGGGTGGTAATGCACCTCCAAGTCATAATCTTTAATCAGTTCTAACCATCTTCTTTACCGCATGTTCAATTCTGATTAAGTAAAGATATACTTTAGACTCTTGTGATCTGTATAAATATGACAAATATTACCAAGGAGATAATGTCGTCAAATCTTCAAAGCATGGACAACTGCTGCTAACTCCAGATCATGGGTTGGATAATATTCTTCATGTCGCTTAAGTTGTCTGGAAGCATAGGCGATGACTCGACCTTCTTGCATCAATACACATCTAATACCAATACCAGAAGCATCACAATAAACGTCGAATGACTTCTCGATATCTGGCTATGCTAACACTGGTGCAGTGGTTAATAATCTCTTCAAGGTCTGAAAAGCTTCTTCACAGTCAGGTGACCAGACAAACTTGGCTTGATTTTTCAACAATCTAGTGATGGACTTGGATATTCTAGAGAAATCTGGAATGAAACGACGGTAATAACCCATCATTCCCAGAAAACTTCAAACCTGATGAATAGTGGTTGGTAGTTTCCAATCTAATATATCCTTAACTTTGCTTGGATCTACCGCAACTCCTTCAGCTGACAAGACATGTCCTAAAAACTGTACTTCCTTTAGCCAGAAGTCACACTTACTGAACTTGGCATATAACTGATGTTCTCTTAGACGTGTTAGAACAACTCTGAGATGTTCAGCATGTTCTTTCTTGTTCTTGGAATATATTAAGATGTCATAAATAAAGACTACTACAAACTTGTCTAGCTTAGGCATGAACACTGAATTCATCAGATACATGAAGAGAGCTGGGGCATTCGTCAAACCAAAAGACATTACCAGGTATTCATATAATCCATATCTGGTGGTAAATACCATTTTGAGAATATCTTCAGGCTTAATTTTGATTTATGGTAACCTGACCTCAAATCAATCTTGGAGAAAACCTTTGCTCAAGCCAGTTGATCAAAAAGTAAATCTATCCGAGGTAAGGGATATTTATTTTTAATTGTCACTTCATTCAATGATCGATAGTCAACACATAATCTCAGGGTCTCATTTTTCTTTTTCACAAAAATTGCAGGACATCCCCAAAGTGATGAACTAGGTTGGATAAAACATTTATCAATCAACTCTTGCAATTGAGTCTTCAACTCAGCTAATTCCTTGGGAGGCATCTTATAAGCTCTCCTAGAGATCGGAGCTGTTCCAGGCTTAAGATCTATTCCAAACTGAACATCTCTATCAGGTGGTAGACCGGGTAAATCTTCAGAAAAAACATCTAAAAATTCACAAACTACAGGGATATCTCTAATCTCTTTGATGGAAGTTGCACAAACTTTTTCCAATGATCTCTTTAAGATTGGAAGTTGGATAAGAAGCTAAGAATTACTGTCTGGCAAACTCAACCTTATTGTCCTATTCAAAGTATCTACAACAGCCTTATGCTGATACATCTAGTTCATACCCAGGATCACATCTATATCCTGATCTTTTAAAATAATCATGGTAGTGGGAAAAATATGCCCACCAGGTTTATGGGTACCTGGTACACCATTTCCTTATTACACAGACGTCCCCCGGGTGACTGTATATAAAAATTCTCCTTTGTTTCCCCAATTGAAATTTCATGCTTTATGACAAAGGTTCTATTGATGAATATATGAGATGCACCAGAATAAAAAAGCATAACTACAGGATGATCGGCGACAGGAAACATACCCAGCATCACAGGTTCCCCTTCTGGAATCTCCCCAGCTTAAGTATAGAAAACCCGCCCCATCTTCTTTTCATTGTCCTTTTGAGCATTTTGGTTATTGTTCTTGTCCTGAGCTTGACCCTGTTGTTGATTTCCCGGAGCCTTCTAAAAATTTGGATTATACTGCTTAGGATACGGACATTCCCTAGAGAAATGACCTGACTTCCCACAGTTAAAACATGGGTAGTTGTGGCCTTGAGGTGTTGGAGCACGAACACCAGGAACATTTGTCTGTTGTGAGTTTGGGTAAGTTATAGCAGGAAGGACATTTGGTCGCTACCCGGCTTAGAACTGCGACGGACGATAAGGAGGACGGTTGTGATTCATCGGATGATAAATTATCTTCTGTCTCTTTTGATTGCCACCGTAAGACCCAGATGGCACGCTCTTTTTCTTCTTAATTTCCTTATGCTACCGATATTTCTCCTCTGAAGCAATAGCAATGTTAACTGCCTCATGATACGTGACATTTGTGCAGGTAGTCATCATGGTCTGAAGTTTGGTACTAAGACCACGCATGAACCACTTCTTGGCATCCGTGTTAATATGCTCATGTGCATACTGTGAAAGGTGATTGAACTTGCCCACATACTGCATGACTGTTTGATCACCTTGCTTCAAAGCAAGAAACTCATCCAGCTTCATGGCCATAACTCCCTCTAGAATATAATAGGCACGGAAAGCAGTGCGGAACTCGGCCCAAGTTAACCGAGTACCGGCTGGTTGCATGGCCACAAGGTTCGCCCACCAAGCACCTGCTGCACCTCTAAGTTGTTGGGCAGCAAAAATAGGCTTCTAGAACTCAGTGCATGGAAAGAGGTCGAACTTCTGCTCTATGGTACGAAGCCAATCATCAGCTTCAAGTGGTTCATCAGGCTTGGTAAATACTGGTGGTCGTGTATTCGTGAAGTCAACATACGTAGCTTCCTACCTTTGATGATTACGACCACGATTCCCTTGCATCATATTCTAATTGCTTTGAGCTAACTCCCGAAGCAATCGAGCATTATCTACGGTCACATGGACCAGTGCCGTGATAGCATCAATCAAAGTTAGCGGAACCGGTGGTGGATCAGGAACACCACCCTCGTCTTGCGAAGAACCAGGAATATCCAAAGCCCGAGTACGAGGCATCTGTTCATGACAAACCAAACTTTACTCACAAACATTTATTGAAATATTAAAAGAGCTTACTACAAACACATTACATTAGGTTTACTTATTTATACACAAGTCTGCACTTAAGCAAGACTAGCCAGCTTAACTAGAACTCACTATATTACAACTCTACTCTTCTCCTTGATCACATCAAACCTCGAGATCAGTATCCATTCCAGAAACATTTCCGCCTTCATTATCACTTTCATTGACCACCACTACTTCTGGATCCTCTTCTTCTTCCTCTTCAGACTCATCATCATCTGCTATGACGACACCTGGGTCCATTGCATCAGCTTGAGGCTCATGATTTAGATTCAGGAGATTGTTCAGCCTATGGACTTCTTCATGCAGATTGGTATAATATTCTTCTAAGTCTTCTACATAAAACTCTAACTCATGAACTCAGGCTCTAGCTACATCTTCTCTATGCCAAGCTTCATTTCTTCCTTCCACCATACGAACTAACATATGCTCACAGTTCTTATAAGCGATGGTGAGACACCTCAATTGATCCTGTAACTTGCCCACCTGGATGACATCCAAGGCCCTATCTCTAGTAGCCTGTGCTAACTCTACTGAAAACCTCTGTACCTCAGCCTAAGGATTAGGCCTAAAGCTACTACTGCTAGCACCATCACTCCTAGGAGCAAGCTGGTGACGAGGAACTCCTTTGGGTCCAACGGACTTACGGAATGTTACCTTGGTACGAGCCATACTATAGAAAGCAAGATTTAATAACAGTAAGACAAACAATCTGAGAAAAGTCTAAAGAGTAGTAAGAATGGAACTTATACTACTCAATCCAAACTAAGAGGGAAAGTAATTAACAAGTGAATTAATCATGATGCATGAATCATCCTTACGAAACTTAAACATCAAAGCTCATAAGGTACATAAACAATAGTTCTTATTATGTAGGGCATAATAAGATTACTACTCCACCATACAAAACCTTTTTAATCAAATAAGGAATGGCGAGAATGAATTAAGATAAGTCAAAAGCAATTTGGACCAAATTAATAGATTAAATTTATTTTCCCCAAATCGTTTTGAAGTTTTTGTAAAACAATACTACATGAACTTTGTAATGGTCGCTCTGATACCATTCTGTGACAAAACCTCCTAAATTATAGGGCCCACATGCACCTGTCATTGTCCAATGACTTCTGACGCCTATGCATATGTTCTCGGTAACTTAAGAAGCCTGTCGGGTGTCCTCGGGAAACCCGAATCATCCACGATTTCTTTCGAGCAGGATCCATCACAGAGTCATTGCAGTATTACAACAGTTTATTCATTAATATACATCAGAGTAAAATAGCGAAAGTCTTACAATAACTTAGTTACAAAACAGTTGTTTCATAAACTAAGTACGATTATTATTACAAACCATAGTAGTGGAGTAGCTTAGTAACATAAAACAAAACACACAATTAAAGTGCCCTGCCCAAGGGCCACACATTTACTCGACACCTTCGATTTGAACAACCATCATGCAGCACGGTCCAAGGTAGACCTGCCTATGAGGCTCACCTGCAACAAGGGTTAAAGAGCCCTAAGTACAAAAGTACTCAACAAGACTAAACCAACGTAAAAACAGAGAAAACTCAGGAATGCGGGCTCGGGGATTCAAGATGAGGCTTTAGCAAGAATCAAAGTTCTTTTGCGTAAAAGCTCTCTAACAATATTCTTTCTTTCAACATATAACCCCCATCAAGATCACATATGAATCTGCCATGATCCGTATTGATTCGAAACGATTATTACCCAGCTGGGGATTCCCAACCACACGACATATGCAGGTCCCCGACCTACATATACCAACCTACCCTCAGATTCTCTAAAATAAGAACGGGTCCACGCCACCCAAGAATACAGTACTGCACCAATCCAGCCCATTGCCACGTGGGTACACGCTACTCTCACTATCTCTCCACTCCCAGTGCGCGAGTAGCCATTCTCGTAATAGAATAGCCGAGTTAAGACTTACCGGAGTATGTGGCTAGTACTACAAAGTCTCACCTCATGCAATTCAACAATGGACGGTTCTTAATCGACACAGGTGAAAAGAACCCGCTCACAAGACCTCCATGTCCTGTGGTTCTCATACACCGAGTCCGTCCGGTCTATATTTATTACTCCACATGATTATACCTCATGATAGCATAAATAACCAATCGTATCCAAAAATCCATTTATACCTCGCAGGTGACTGGTAATCACCCGACTTTTATCTGTCTAAGCCTGGCTAAGCATAACTAGACCTTCCCTAATTAGAACTGATAACAAGGTTGATATGGAAGAACAAGGTTAGTAATGCATTAATTAGGTTTTCACTCAACTCCTAATCACATAATGCAGTATTTAAAAGCATAAGCGATATAAATTTATAAAACTCAAGGTAGGTTTAAATGCATTCGGGGCTTGCCTTGATTGTCGAAAAAGTCCGGTTTCGGAGATGTTCCATAGATATCAAACCCGACCTCAACAGGTGGATTAACTCCCTCAACAACTTGGTTGACTACCACGTTCTCACTTTCGTTCACTACACGTAGTAATAATGCCATGTTTAAAATGATGCGAGATATAAAACATGATGCTTGACGATGGATGCAAAAGTTAATAACTTAAATATAACTTTCCTTCACGGTATAGTTACAAGCCAAAAATTAACTAAACCTTTTTATAAACTCAAACACTTACTTTAAATGCCAAGGATCATTTTATGCCTATGACCCAAGGTCATCACTCAATCCCAAATTCAAACAAAACCTAAGTCATTAAGAGTTAAGATTTGTTTTTATTAATTAACAATTAATTCAAAATTATGAAATAAATCAACTTTTTCTAATTGAGCTGAAAATTTTTGTGAAGGCTCATCACATGATAACTAATTGGCAAAACAATTTTCATAATTTTTGGATAAATATTTAAGTCTAGAAAAATCATGGAATCCTATTTATTAATTAATTTGAGCAATTTTTATCACATTCAAAATGTACTGAAAAGTAACATTTAATATTTTTCCTAAATAGTTCACATCTCAGAGAGGTTACACAAAACTTTTCATAATTTTTGGAGCTCTATTTATTTCTACACAAAATAAACAAATCACAGCACTATTTAACCATTTCTGAAAAATAGAAAATTCATTTTCAAACAAACAGTCACTGACAGAGTGATCCCACTCGTCAGTGAGAGCAGCGCGACGTCGAGCCTCTGACCGACGTGTTCTCACCGGCGACGAGGTCTCCGACGACGAGACTCGAACCAACATGACCTCCTTGGCATTGCGCACACACCGGTGGCACAGGTTGAAGCTCTAGGTCACTGGAGCGACCTTGCCGGCGACGATGGCGGCTCAACGGAGGAGGACCGATGTGCGCCCGGCGATATAGTACCTCACCGACGAAGCTAAGGTCGTCGGCGTACTCAGCATCTCCTAACGGACCTAACCAAGCACTTAATCGGTCCAACAATGCTTCACAGCACAAGCAGCGACGCGCGCAGCGGCACGACAAAGCAAAACTCGCCGACGTCCTGCGGTCCAGTGGCTACATCGTGGTAGAGATTAAAAAGACCGCACATGAATGATCAGCGGCTCACTCCGAAGCTGATGCGCTCGAGAACAACGGCTGCGGCGAGTCAAAGCTAAGTCGTCGACGTTGGAGACGATGGCGACGGCGTGAACTCACGGCGAAGCTCTGTTCTGAGTAAAGCAGCCGACCAAACGATCAACGATCAAGCTCATGAGCATCACGAGAGAATGAAGATCAAGAAACAACAAAAACTGAAGCAAGAATCCCACCCGAACTCCCTGTCCACGGTGGAACTGATCTCGACGGAGCCTTGCCGGAGTTGGAGAAGACAGGGTTACGCCGGGCAAACCAAAGGGGAAAAACTGGGCAAATGGGTGATTAGGAGGCGCTAGGTGATGGCGATCATGGTGACGTGCTCGACTGAGACTGGGAGGGCTCTACGACTCCAGCGTGAGCTCATCGGAGCAAGGCGGTGCTGACGGGAAAAACAGAGGGAAGGGAGAGAACGACTGAACGACGCTTAGAGTTATCAGGCGCGCGGAGGGCGACGGGAGAAGGTGCGCTCGACACGTTACGACGACGCGGACACGTCGAAGCAACAGGTGGCACTCGCGGACGCGCGTAGAAGCTGGTGGAAGCATGGCCGGCGGCGAGAGCTGCTTGCTTCCACTGTTCAAGCAAATTACCGAATTGCCACTCGCTTCATTTCTCAAATTACTCTCAAATTTGTATGGAAACTCAAAAATCTCCAAAAATAAAAGTTGTTCCAAATTCAAAGTTCTACAACTTTGCTTTAATAACCATACCCAAATTCTGTCTAGATTTGAAAATGCAAGTTTGAAATCAAAAGGGACACTTTAAGAATTTATCCCCTTTCAAATTACTCCAAATTTTACATAACTTTGAAAACTCTAAAACCCAACTTTGTACACATTGACAAGCTCTACACTTTTCCTTTTAGGCTCAACTCCAAAATGTGCTTAGATTTTGAATTAGGTTTTCGAGGGTAGAATTTAAATGCAGGAAATTAGGGTTTTGGAATTCAAATTTAACACTAAGGTGATTGAACTTGATTCATCCATACAAGTCAACACATATAATCATAAAAGTAAACTTGTTTTAGTGAATGCATTATCAAAGTTTTCACTAACTCAAAAATGATGTGCAATGCATATGATGACATGGCATATTTTAGTGTTTAAAACACCAGAGGTGTTACAAATCCCAAGCTACTGAGCAAGGATGCTCCCTCTTTTCCGACCTGCTTTGAGGAGGAACCACATTGACTGAATATTGTTCATTGGAGACTTCATAGGAAATAGACCTAGAGGGCCTAGACCGGGAGATGCTGTGAGCCTATTGTAATTCAGCTGTCTGGTCAAGATTTTCTATGGGTGTTTATCAGTTGTCAGAACTTCCTGTAATCCTTTGGATGTTTAGTGTTTTGAACCATCATAGCAAGCAGTATTAATGGGATGTGCCATCTAATTCTTGTATGTTGTTGCTAATGGATCATGTGACAGTAATGGAACCAGATTATTATACATATTTTGTTGTTTGCAAATTCAAAGACCATGATGTTGTTGACAATTTATTCCTGCCTTTTGCTATGTCAACGGTTTGTTCCTGGCAGCTTTTGTGGTGGTGCAGCTGCAGCTTAAAACAGCTGCTACATAATGGCTACTTGGCATGTTGCTGGTGGCTATAGCTGCTTCTGCAATGCTGCAGCCACAGCCAGCACTATATAGCTTCTTTTTTATTCCTGTCTTCTATCTTCAGTTATATGAAGTTCGTATTATCTGGCCTTAATTTGTTATAGATTGTGCAAGAATCTTAGTGTTTATATACACTTCAAAATACAAAAATAGTTTCGTCCTTTTATGAAGCAAGAAAATCTTTGTTCTAATTTGGCCATATAGTTTAATAGTTATGGGTTTTGCCAAAATGATCATGGTAGGGCGCCTGATGTTCTAGTTCAATGCAAGCTATGATTCCAGGCGCCTGATGTTCTAGTTCAATGCAAGCTATGATTCAAAAGGACCTACTACAAAATTTATTTGCCCTCCAGAAAATATATATTTGGTTCTGAGATCTCAGGTCATGCTCAAAAAAGTCTTATGAGAAGCATAGTTGAATGAAAGTAACTGAATTTTCAAAACTGACTTCCAAAAACAGGAACAGAAAGTAAGAGATTCTTACTTTAGTTTGTACTAACAACGAGATGTTATATGTATGTTGCTGGTGCGACCTTGTACAATCTGGGATGATGTAGGTTCCTTTGGTTTTTCTTTACACACCTTCCTCCTTGTCTTGAAGTCCTGGCGTACCACTAAAACTTGCAGATTGCTTTGCCATTACTAAGAGCGAGCTCAACTCTAAAGTTGTGAAGTTCAAACAAAGCGTCGTAAATCATCACAATGGAATTGTATCGAAAGCAATAAAGCGCAAGGCAATTGGTGATATTTCAGTCTTAGGAGTCGAATTAATCAGATGTTGGCGGTACATAGCGTAGCTGCAGCAACGAAGAGCTCCTGTCATGTATACTTAAGCAAAATCTAAGGCAGCAATGATCATAGTAAAATATTTTTTTGGTGTATATTGCTCATCAACAAAGATATGAAACAATACCTTGATTCTTCTTATCTTATACACACCATTGACAAGCAAGACCTTTGCTATATCTCTATTTCTACTCTGTATGGCTAAATGGAGTGGTGTCTATCCATCCTGCATGAAAGGAAATATTATTTAAGAGAACATTCACTGTCCTTGAAAAGGCTTGAGATGATATGAAAATTGGTACACATTTGACTTACATTATCAGCAACATTGACATCAACCTTGTACTTAATCAGTAATTTCACAGTTTGCAGGGTACCAGCTAGAACAGCATAATGTAATGGTGTGGCTCCATCCTGCGCATCAGCAGACTTAATTCAAGGGCCAAAACCAATGTAACAACAGCTAACTTTGCTTCAAGAAGTTTCTCAAACTGAACTTCACTCTTTTTGAAACCATGGACAACAAGAAGGGATCATTCCAGGTACCCTCTTACCCTATCTCTAACAATGGACAGCCTCTTTTTTTTCCTATGACTGCCTTGTGAAGTGAGGTAAAGCCATCCTGTATAAGCAACACTTGTGTAGTTAACTCTGCCTTCCCAGATGGGGCTTCTCAGATATGAAAGAGAAATGGAATCATAAGCACGTAACTTACTCTATCAAGTAAGTTGATGTCAACACCACTGTCCAGAAGCTTGTCCACGAGGGGTATCTGCAGTACCAAACAATTCATCAGGAATTAGATTCAGCATCCAATATTTCAGAGAAGCAGTTAAATCAATGCATTCATTTGATGCCTCACAGATTAAGATCTCAATTTTTCAGCAGCAAATCAAGAAATGCGTCATCATACACAAAAGAAAGATGGTTCCTAGATATTAAGACAGCTAGAGGAGCTTAACTGATGATATTCTAGTGACGTCAGAGGTCTCGCGCTGATCCAAGATAGTCTTTTCTTCAGGCGTTAGGAGAAGCTCGATTTCTAAGCAAACTAAAAATAAGTGGTAGTGTAGAACACCTAAAATGCAATGATCCACTGCTTAAAGTTCATAGGCCTTCATCATACTCATCCACTGCTTGTCCACGATGGCTGCAACACTATATGTAAATCTCACTACAATGAAAATAGGTTGCCTAGTGTCTAAAAAGGAGAATACCAGAAGACCTATTAAAACTGAGCATTCATGTGCGGTATATTGTTCCTATTAAAACTGACAAATAATATAACTGCTAGCACATTTTATTTAACACAGTATGTTCCCCTAGATAAAAAAGAAAAGAAAAAACTGGCTACATATTTTGAATCAAGCAGCATCTCAACTAAGAATTGTATGGACTGGTGGGCGGAGACAGGATTTGGTGGAGGAGCACTTGGGGATCTCGGCAGACACGGCGTAGGCGCTTGAGCATCTCAGCGAACCCAACCCAACCTCCTCGTCGGCAACCTCGGCGTAGGTGGAGGTACAGTGGAGGACCTCCACGTCGGCGACCTCGAAAGCTCTCGCAGCAGCGTCATGGCAGAGTGACTCCGAATCGCGAGCCCTCGCAGTCGCCTTAGGCCAGCGTGTCTCTGAATCGCGTGCGTGGGGAGCAGATGCAGCGCCGGACCGAGGCCGGAACGGGCGAGTCGCGGCCATGGTCACGCGCAGCACCGTCGGACCTGACGTTGCGGCGGGTGTAGTCGCGCGGCCACGATCGGTCGGATCTAGCGGTCGGAGAAGGGCAAGCATATGGTGGTCGGAGATGGCCAGACCATGGTTGGATGCGGAGGCGAGCAGAGACGGACGGGGCGGAGTAGGTGGGAGCAGCTGGGCGGCGGGGGGAGGCCGGTGCCGCGCTGGCGGGGGCCGACGGAGGCGAGCGGAGAAACGCCGTCCGCGCGGTCGGTTGTTGTGGCTGACGATAGGTAGAAGAGGACAGGGGGGTGGTGATTTGGCTGACGCATGGGACCCATATGTAGAGGGGCTCTGTCAAGGTGCTGAACCTGCAGTGGAAAAACGCTTGCAAGGACGCTTAACTTGTCCGGTTAACTTAAGAGCCCCTGTTAAGCATTTTTTTTTCTTACAATGGCAACGCCATCTGAGCCATCAAATACTTCGGTACCGGCGTGTTTTCTAGTTCTTGCTTGCGTCTTCTTCCCAAATTTCCAATATAGCTCAGCTACTCAGGTCCGGCGGTGAGCTCACAGGTTAGATCCACAGAGCTTGGCCTTGGATGCCGCGGCGCAGCCGTGAGAGCAGCGGCGTGCAGCTGTGGGCCAGCGATAGCTCGAGGTAGTGGCAAACGCTGCTATCCAGTATATGTATATCCAATTGAGGACTTGTTTGGCACGGCTTCGGCCAGCTCCGGCTCCGCCTGACAATCACCGCGCAGATCACTGTAGAATACTGTAGCTCGGAGTCGGATTTCTCTCTCCTGCTTTTTTCTCTCACTGTAGCTTGGGTACTGTTCATGGAGCCGGTGGAGCCAAAATTTCGGGCTTCACCGGTGAAGCTGCTGGCTGTGAGAGGGAGAGGGAAGGAGGGAGAAAACTGGAGCCGGTGGAGCCAATATGTTATTTTCATTGCTTGCTTTTAAAAGTAATACAATTGTGTTGCTAACTGGTTGCATTTTATATATGAAGGGATTGAATACAGCGAGGACCATGCCGCAGAGGTGACCCATGCAAGGTTTTAGAAAAAGAAGTTACATGAGCACAGAACATGAGCAGGTCACATCGTTCTATCTCCAATTGTGGTGGCCGATGATGGGGGCGAGGATGAGGACGACACTGCCAGGTTGAGCGATCTCATCGCTCTAGCAGAGGTGGGCTTGCAAGCAGAGGAGGATGAGGATGGCACTGGCAGATTGAGCGAGCTCATTTCTCTAGAAGAGGCGAGCTTGCAGGCGGAGGAGACACGTTCTTCTCTTAGGCCGTAAAGGCCGTAGATGAAGCGGAGGCCGCTTACTACAAGCGACAGGCAGATCAGGGCAATGCGGGTGAGCCTAGCCACATGAACGAGACATAGGAGGATACGTTCTTGTCTCAGGCGGTAGATGAAGTGAAGGCTGCTTACTAGAGGCGAAAGAGAGATCAGGACAATGCAGGTGAGCCCAGCCACAACAATGAGGTTGTGGTAGAGGATTGGTACTCGGACGATGAGTTGCTTACTCAGTATGTTTCTAACTGAGGATTTCGGATTGCACCGTAATGTTCAATATGTAGAAGGTCTGTAATGTTCTATTTTATAAATTTCGTAAGGCACGCATGTATCAGATGTGTTGTATTTCATTATCCTGTCATGTATTGAACTTTTCGTTGTGTCCCATTTGTCATGTATTTGATTCAAAGTTCTGATGCACTGTATCTATGTACTGAACTTTTCGGTTAGCTGACACTTTAATTTGCCTCTTGGTGTAATGCACTTCCATGATCCTATCAAAGTGTTGCTTGTTTTTAATTTTTACAATTCACAATTTTTTTTCTCTAATTTGGAATTGAAGGCGGCAACAAGAAAATTCACCAATATGTTGAGAGGGTAGACAAAAGAATGATTTCGAGATACAAGTGCTACTCTTTTCACCAATACAGAACTAAAGCCTTCATTCCTATATGCATATTGCTCCTGCGTAGCTTGCCATGGCGCGTTCAGGCCGCCACGCCCCAGCCATGGCGCGATAGTCATTGAGACATGAGTAGGGCCTTCCCTTCGACTTGTGTTGCATTGTCGCGATGGTTTAACGGAAAACTAACCAGAATATAAGTTCGACATAAGTTCATGAATACATATGACACTTGGTAAGTTCCACATAAGTGGCATCGCCATATAAGTTCGACATGACAAGATAGGTCCAACATAAAGTACATGGGTCGGCATACATGTTCTATAGGTTCAACAATATAAGTTCTTCAATACATAAGCTCCACAGGACTCGGCATACATGTTCCATAAGTACATGGGTCCAAATACTAGTTGTCGGTGTTTCGAGTGAACACCAACGAGTAAATTTGTATTATTACACGTCTGGCTCGGATGGTGTGCTAAGAAGACATAAGGTTTATACTAGTTCAGGTAGAATGTCTCTATGTCTAGTTCATTACTGCTACTCATGTTACTAGCACTGAAAGTTCATAGTAGGGGTTACAAACGGATGAGAGAGGGACTGGTCCCAAGTCTCTAGTGGTGTGTGTGTTGTCTGATGTTCTTGCGATGTGCAATGCTCTAATGCGGTGCAGTGAATCGATGCCCCTTAGTGGGGTGCCCTGCTTTCTTTTTTATAGGTCAAGGAAAAGCAAGGGTTACAATAGGAGAAAAAAGGAGAACGAGAGGCAGAGGAAGTCCTTTAGGGTCGCCGGGCCTTTCTTTTCCTCCATGCGGGCCCCACTAGCATGGTAGGTGATGATAGGGACAGCCCCACGCCGAGCGCCTATCCGCTGACAATGCCATGCCCTGGTGTTGTCAGGGGGTCGTAACGTCCCACTCCGCTCCCGCGGGCGGTGCGACGAACCAGCGTGCTGATCAGCGGCCGTACAGGGAGTGGGCAGCATAGTGACCACGCGACCGTCACTATGGGCGATATGAGTTCCCTGGAATGACATGTCATGGGGATGGGTTATATTGAGACATGACCGCTCCCTACACGATGCCAGAAGTTTGACCCTGGGTTGTACTTTCTGGCCTGTAGTGGTTGGCTGCGACATGAGCTTCCGTTAGGAACCGTGTCTGAGGGCTGGCTCCGTTTCGGCTGACCCCTGAGGGTAGGATCCACCTTAGCCAACCCTCGAGGGTTGGCTCCGCCTTGCCCGATGTCTAAAAGCTGGCTCCACTTCGTCCGATCCCTCGGACATGGCTCTTGACCGCTCGGATGAATCAACGTTGATGGTTATTAGCTCCTCCTCTTTGGGTACTCTAGTATTGGTCCCCGACACTAGTCCATCATGTCCTCCTGAACTACTACTCCCTAGGAGTGTAGGGGTGCCACGGACGCCTGTGTCTCTTCGGACGTGACGGCAGCATGTTAGGGGTGAACCCAACGTCAGTACGGTCGCGCTGGTGGTACACCCGGTGGTATTGCTAAGTGTAACTAGTACCCTACAATTACAATATAGGCACATTACTTACAATCTTTAAGTCATTGTCACGTATATGGCGAAAGGTTATTTCAAGTACCTATTCCTTGAACTGTGTAGAAAACTATGTTCGAGTACAAGGGTGACATATATGGCAGACCCTCAAAGTCATATCCACAGACCTTGTAGGCCATGATCATGTGAGAGCAAGGGGCATGCATGATCTGAGGGACGTTGCAACTGTACTCTACTTTGTCAAATTCACTCAGTAGTTTCGTCCAACATAACGTTCGCCGCCCAAACTTGTGCCACCCTTCCCCGTACACTAAAGACATGCCAACGAGGTCCATACGGCTCGGTGGTATGCTACTTGGCCAATTTCTTGGGCTCCTTTAAATGTTCTGTTTTAGCCTTTCCAAATCGCCCAAGCTCAGCTATGTTCCTCTACGCAAGTTTCCACCTCTTGACAAAAATATTTGTTGCACTTGTGAAACGAGAACTCAATAATTCCAGACATAGGCAATGATCAAACTCCAGTGAATACACGATTGAAAGACTCTGATGAGTTGGTGGTCATGATACCATACCTAAAACCGCCCTCGTCATATGCTAATGCCCACTTAGCCTTCTGTTCCATCTGCGCCTAACCAGGTCTTTCCGCTTCATTTAGCATCTTGTATAGTTCTCTTTTTGTCTCTTTGAACTGGTGCTCTGTACGTACACAACATAGAGCCTTTACATTATCACAAACCTCCTTCTTCCTCTAACACCACCAGAAATTAGCGACAAAATGTCGCATGCACCATCTGTGCACTAGAAGCGGGAACCCATTGATATGTTCATCTGTAGCATTAAGAAGCCCTGGATGACGGTCTAAGATCAAATATATAGTGCAAGATGGGCCAAGCACTTATACACATAGATGTCACATGAACCATGACCATGATTCATTGTTCTTTCCTTCTACCAAAGCAAAAGCCATGGGTACTATCTGGTCCTCTGGATCAACAGCAGCAGCCATCATCAAGGTGCCCATGTACTTTCTGGTTAGGAAAGTGCCATCAACAAGTACGATTGGCCGACAATACTAGAATGCATTTTTCATCTGCATGAATGACCAGAACACACGATGCAGGACATGTCTCAACAGGTCCTAGAAAAACATCCCTCTGGTATCTATAAACCATTTTAAGCCAGGATTATAGTAACTCATTGCACACAATATTCGAGGAACCCTATTGTACGCTTCCTCCCAACTACCCCAACGAATCGCCAGGGCAATTTGCTTAGTATGCTAAGCCTTTCCGTACTTCACATTATACTTAATGAATTGGGATATGGACTGTTGTAAGGAAGATATCGAAAATATCGTTACTATCATCGATGAGCCCCAATATATGATGGGCAAGGTAACGTGCAGTGAGCTGATGATGATTTTCCTTCCCTTTATTTGATAGACAAGTGTTGGGTTAGACCACTTTACTTATCCTTCACTTGCCATCACTCTGTCTCTTACGTGCATTTAACCTCCACATACAACTATTTTTGCATATCTTGTGGTACCTCAACTTCTGGTTCGAATGAGTGACGGTGTACGGCCTATGGTGATAGACAACATAGTCCTAAAGGAACAGCTTCATCTTGGACATTGTATTGAATATCAACCCCTTGCTAAGAATTTTATTCTCATGGTCATACAATGATTTTCTACATATCTACAGATCGGTGTCACAAACTGTTATATCCGTCATGCTGACATCCATATAGTTCAGAACGCCACTGAAAGGTACGTTCATCGACCTCAATTACATAAGCTCTGTCGCTGTGTAAGGTGGTGGTGGAATGTACTGCTGTACTTCACTAATTCTAGCACATGAATCATAGGGGGTATCATCCTCTGGCAAATCTGTGACTAGTCTACCCTGAGCCGGCATAGCATGAAGTACCTTAGTTGGTACTAGTAATGGCATAGCATGAACCGATACTGGCATGGCATCAACTGGTGTTGGCATAGCATCTCTACCTCCTTGGTCATCATCCGACTCGCCTGAATCACTACTAACTACATCACCGATCCTATCCTCCTCCTCCTGCTCTTGCTCTTCCCGTTCGAACTCGTTCTCATCGAAGTCATTGCTTATACAGCCTATTAGAGTTGAATGAAGCTGCTCCTGCGTCAACTGACCTTTAAACCCATAGTACCCATAGTTGGTTCCACATAGACCCCACATTCTTGTTGAGCATCACCGTCGAAGGATGGCCCCTCCTAGATACCATGCATCCTGTATCCATTCTCCACCACCACCTCAGCCATGGCCACATTGGAACCTTAGATTACCCTATTATAGCGGGACCAGTGGGCATGATCACGCAAGGGCATCAGCACGTAGTGTGCCTTAGTCTTTCTACTATCAAACCTCCCCTTCAGTGTGAAATCACCGTCAAACTTTCCCTTCAAACGGACACAAAGATTGCTGAAACTAGGAGATTCATCAAACCATTCCAATTCTTTTTACATATCCTCAAACATACCATCTTCTCTCCTAACACTTCCTTTATAAAAAAAACTCTGACACAACAATCCATCTACAAAAGCATTTAAAGAAACTTCATCAAGTCGTAGAAATCATCGTGCCTACTAATACCTATACTAACTACACCTATACCAACTCACTATACTAACTAATCTAATATTAATACCTATACCAATAATTCTAACTAACTATACTAACTAACTACACTAATATTAATACCTATACTAAGTAACTTTACTAACTATACCTATCTAGCTAATAATAAAACTAACCACTAAAAACTTAACTTTACTAACTTCACTAAATAACTTTACTAAGTAATTATATAAATCACTATCCAGTCAAACTAAATATGAATGCTAACCCTAGCTAACAAAAACTCGATTGAAGCAACAAATGCATAAGAGCATTACCTCGACAAACAAGAGGGGAAGATTGGGGCTCACCCCAATCCACCAAACGAGACGAGATGGTCGTCGGCGGCAATGGCCGGCCAGCGGCGGGCTGCTTTTAACTACCCCAGTTGGTGCACAGGAACGATATGGGGTGGCAGGGGAGGCAGAGGAGAGAGGATGGGGACATAGGGAGGCGGCGAGACAGGGCGTCGCCGCGCCGGCGACGACGACGGGCGGTGCAGCAGTGGGGATAGAGTGAGGGACGCGCGGCAGTGTGGAGAGAGGAAGGGGCGGCGGGCACGACGTGCGCGGCAGCTGGCGTAGGGCGGCTCAGGGCGTGGCTCCCGCTCCAATCGGTTCGAAATGTGTAGAGTGAGAGAGAGAGGAAGGGGGCCGGGCTGCGGGCCTGTACAAGGGGCTGTCACGCCGTGATACGTGGCGCGACAGCCCGCCCCCTTAGCGGTCAGCGTTGCGGCTGACTGCCACGGTGTCACACTCGCCGTGCCACCATGCATGGCGCCACAGCGTGATTTTACCGCACCATGCGAATAGGCGCGGCAAAAAGTGTTAGATTTGAAAAAAAATATAGAGTGTCAGATTTGAAAATTGTTTAAAAAAAGTGTTAAAAATAAAAAATACAGCCGGCTGTTAGCTGCAAGGATCCTTGCAGCCTACTTCTCAACCCAACCATATAGTGGTTAGCTCTTCAGCATTAATATATGGTCCACATGTCTCTCTCATAGAGTTTCTCGGTTCTTATGTCTAAGCCGGCTGTAAGTTTACAGTCCGCTTCTCCTCTCATCTCTCCTCCACGTCAGCATTCAGGCTGCTTACAGCCTGCTATTATACTTGCTCTAACTGTAATAAAATTTAAAAATTGTGAAAGTTAACTTTGTTCATTGCAGCTCAAGTTATGGCTGTGAAAACTCATTTATCCTCACTCGTACGGAGTTAAGAACTTGAATTTGAGTGGATAAGTTCCGCTGCGCGAAACAAATGCATCTCCTGTTGTTTTGAAAATATACATTTCTTTTTCGAAAACAAACAGACAAATTAAGCGTTATTAGTGCCACTCCAAGTCTCCAAGGAAGATGTAAGAAACTCAGCGTCCACGAGTGCAGCCATTATCAGTCACTTGATAATCACGAAATCATGGCCATGAATGGTTAGAGCATCCCTAATACAGCTACTCCTTTCATCGTGCGATATAGTGTACTATAAAGATTTCAAGATAAATTAAGAGACAATACAAAAGACGTAAGTGCTCTCACTTGATTTCTTAATAAGACGTTACTATTAATGTGATGGTTTGAGATTGATAAATGACAAGTATCAATTAATACTCTCTCCGTCTTTGAATAAATCAATTTTTAGAGTTGTTTGAAGTCAAACTTTTCAAGTTTGATTAAATTTATAGAAAAAACATCAAGGTTTATGGCACCAAATTAGTATCTTTAGAATAAACTATATTTTCATAATATGCTCTTTTATATCACAAATATTTGTATTTTTCTTTACATCCAGTTAAACATAAAAAAAATTGACTTAAGACCGCTCTAATGACAGGGACTGAGAGAGTGCATACTAAATTTGTGTGACTATTTAATGCAAACAACTCTTGTCCCCTAAAATTATTTATGTGTGGATATAATTTTTAATGCTAAAATACATTATAGTACAGGACGGACGGATAGTATTGTACTAAGGTCCTGTTTAGTTCTCAAAAAATTTTACATAGTATCCGTCACATCGAATCTTGCGTCACATGTATGGAGTACTAAATATAGATAAAAAAACTAATTACACAGTTGAGTGAGAAATCGTGAGACAAAACTTTCAAACCTAATTAGTTCATAATTAGACACTAATTACTAAATACAAATAAATAAGCTACAGTACCCAAAACCAAAAAAATTTGGCTTCTAAACGCGGCCTAACTAAGCTGCTGACCAAGTAGTACATACAGAGCAGCAAGGCACATTGTCTGGACCCCACCTAAGCACATGGCATCCTCCTTCGTTAGGTAGCGTAACCGGATGTATAAGCTGCCATATCAAAATAGGCTGTAGGAATTTAGATTTTGGGGTTATTGTAGCATGTTTGTTTTTATTTGGTAAATAGTGTTCAAACATGGACTAATTAGGCTCAAAACGTTCGTCTCGCAATTTCCCACCAAACTGTGCAATTAGTTTTTCTTTTCGTCTACATTTAATGTTCCATGCACAGGCCGTAAACATTCGATGTGACAGGTACTGCAGCAATTTTTTGGAAGTTAAGGTGAAACTAAACAATGGCATAGTGTTGATATCTCTGGTTAAAAAAACGCTGACTCTAAAAAGGGACCCTCCTTCCTCCTTTCTTAAATTTATTTACTGATACGAACCAATACGATCTGTCCACGTTTTTAATGTGTCATAACATTGGACTGTTCCTTTTTTTTAATGTCAGGGTGACAGACTGATAGAGTGAAAGTCAAGGTCTGCAATGAGCTCGCGGGGCAGGAGCGTGGTCACCACCGGCCTGACCACCATCTTACTTGCTGCAAGCTCAGGCGTCAGCTCCGGCGGAGGATATGGCCTGTTCCTCTGCCTCGTGGGGCTCCTCACCGGCGTCGACCTCATGGCCGTCGGCATCTGGATGGCCGTCGGCATCGAGATGAAGCTCGCAGAGCCCAACACGCAGGTCAGTACAAGGCGTGATCGTACGTGAAGATAGGATCCAAGTGCTCTCCGCTTCGGAAACTTGGATCGGCAGTTGGGAGCAGCCATCAATCTGTCTGTCAATGAATCAGGTTGACGTGATGGTACGTGTTGGTCTTGTCCGGCGATGTGCAGAAAGCGACGTGGTTCCTTTACCCAGTCGTCACAACATGCTTCTTCCTTCCGCTTTTAGAGAAGCATCTGCATCTATCATTTGTGTGGACTCAAATAGTCATATATGCATGGATCGTGATTCTGATACCTGGTGCATGTATGTGGAAAACCAGACAACTTCACGACACACAAGTACTGTATTGATGATGGTGCAAATTCATCAAAGTAACGTAAATAACTGTCATTTTCGTTTTCCAAAAAATAATTTTAACTAAATATATATTAAAAAATGTTAATATTTATGATACATAATTAGTATCTTCGAAAACATATTTGAATCTAGTTTTTTAATAAATTTATTTAGAAATATAAATATTACACGTATTTTCTATAAATCAAGTTAAATTTATTCTGTGGAGTAAAAACGACAGTTAATTTGGGACCGAGGGTAGGCATTTAAGGAACCGTCAGTCCGTCACGCGGTCGCGATTCCGGGTTAAAAAGAAATTTAGCCAAAGTACGCCACGCGACGCGCATTCCATTTGGCTTGCGTGCATATTCTTCTGCCACGTGCACGCCTGTAACCAGATAACAGGTGTGTACTGGGCCCCGCATTCCATTTGGCTTCCATCTTCTTCCCCGGTACAGGAAAAAATCGTACGCCGCGGCTGGGCTGGGCTGGGCTGGACCCGACCATAAAAGCCGCGGCCGCGTCACCAAATGAAGCCACGCATCCGCCACTGCTCCCCGTCTCCAGTCTCCAAGGGCGCGTTTGCGAGGGTGGCCTGGAGGCCCGGCTACGTCCGTGGGCTGCAAGTTGCCATGTTTGTGGTCGATGGCCCGCAAGCGAGCCTGGCTTCGCAGAGCAACACTCGACCTCTCCGCCTGGCTCTCTGGAAACGACCGAAACCCTCGTTTCTTCGGAGCCGAGCTCGTCTGCGACGCACGCGGGCAATTTTGGGCGACGGCGGGGTGGCTCGCGCGGGCTCTGGCGGGAAGGGGAAACGTCTTCGCGCGCGTCCCCACTCTCCGCTCCCGCTCTGGCCGCCGCGCGCGAAGCGAAATGGCGGCGATTTCGCCGGCCTTTATATACGGGTTCCCACTCTCCACTCTCTCCTTCTTCCACTCGGTGCTTGCTCTTCCACCTCCCTCGTGAGAGACCGGCGGTGAGTTGTGGTGCGTGGCGGCGGCGGCGACGACCTCCGGCTGGTTGTGGGTTAGGTCACCGGCGCCGAGTTTCTTCGCCGCTTCCCCGCTCTGGCTGCTGCTGGGACTCCGTGGCAGTGGTGTTCCTCTTCTTCTCCGTCCGCATCTGCTTCGTCTTTTTCCCGATCTGCATCCTCTACTTCCAAATCTGCCTCCTCTCCGTTGTTTGGACCCCGAGCCAAGGTGAAATCGACCCCTAATCTTCTTTTTTGTGGTGCTTCTCGAACCTATTAGGGTTTCTTATTCGTTGTTGTTCATGATCTGTTAGGGTTTCATACTTGTTATAACTGTTTCATGCTCCTATTAGGGTTACTTGTACCTTGCTGTTCTTGATCTGTTGGGCTCATGATCTGTTAGGGTTGTTGATCTGTTTCAGATTTGTATTGTACCTTGCTGTTCATAACTGTTTAATGTAGTTGTTAGTGTTACTTGTACCTTGCTGTTCTTGATTTGTTAGGGATGTTGATCTGTTTCTGATTACTATTGCTCTGAGTTTTTTTGTTCCATCATTGGTCGATGATGTTGTCCACATAGTACTGGGAGGCATCACATAAAGATGCAGCCGTGCTTTTGTTGGCATGCATTCATTTCATAGTCATGTTGATGCCTAGCAGGGCTCATTAACTGAAATCATGTTACATTTTTACATGCTTGTAGATGGATCTGTCTTTGAGCCGTGACATGCTGTGTAGGAAGGCAGCTGCCTTGACTGTTGTTATGGTTACCTTTGTATCCACTAGGCTGAAAAGGAAAATCTCTGAACCTGAAACCCCACTGCCTGATCCTATAGCACTGGCCCTGATTAGGGGTGAAAATAAACAGCATAGACAGAGAACACTGAGAATGATATACAATTCCACTAATTCAGAGTGTATTTCAATGATTAGGATGAAGAGAGTTGTTTTTTTAAGTTAGTGAGAACTTTTAGAGAGAGGAGTCTTGTCACTGATAGGGAGGAGGTGTCAGTAGAAGAGCAGGTTGCCATGTTTTTACATGTTGTAGGGCACAACCAAAGATTTAGGGTTGTCCACCAGTCCTTTAGGAGGTCCATCCAAACTGTCCACAAGCACTTCCATCAGGTGTTGTATGCTGTGGGTGAGCTTAGGAATGAAATGGTAAAGCCAGCTAGCACTACCACTCACCCAAAGATTCTTGAAAGCCATACATGGAATCCATATTTTAAGGTAATTGTATACCCTGGGTTCATTAGTTACATTAGACCTATTGCAATGACTGACCCATGCTTTTTAGGATGTCATTGGCTTTATAGATGGCACTCATTTCCTAGCAAGGGTTCCTAGGCGCACGCAACAAGCTTTTAGGGGTAGGAAAAAGGATCCCACCCAAAATGTGATGGTAGTTGTGAATTGTGATCTGAAATTCACTTATGTCCTGGCTGGCTGGGAGGGCTCTGCCCATGATGCAACTGTTTTGGCAGATGCTGTAGCCAAGGAAGATGGCTTGAGTTTGCCAGAAGGTAATTGCACACCAACACTAATTATATATTCCATGGCCTATTAACACACACTCTCACAGTAGATGTCTTGTGTAGGTAAAATGTTCTTGGTAGATGCTGGGTATGCATGCAAAAATGGTTTCCTACCTCCCTACAGGGGGTTAGGTACCATTTGTCTGAGTATGGCCCAAGGAACAGGCCCACCAATGCAAGGGAGCTCTACAACCTTAGGCACTCATCACTTAGAGTGACTGTGGAGAGGGCTATAGGTGCACTGAAGGGCAGGTTTAGGATCTTGAACAACAAACCCTTCCACAAGTATAGGACACAAGTGAAGCTTGTAGTTGCCTGTGCCATTTTGCATAACTGGATCCTAGGTTTTGGCATTGATGAAGTAGTTCCTGATGAGGAAGGTTTCACTACTTCTGCTGATCCAACCAACCTACCCCCAGCCCATCTGGACCAAGACTCTGTTGACATGGCTGAAATAAGGGATGCCATTTGCAATGCTATGTGGGAAGGGAGGGGAACAAACACTAGTTGATGTAATATGTTCTTGAATTTAGTTTTTGTACCCTGCTATGGAACTCATGTGTGTCATGGTGATGTAATAATTTGGTGGACAAAGCTGAGACCAATTTTATGCTTCATTCATTCTGTTCTTGAAACATTCTGTTCTTCATGATCTGTTAGTCTGTGGTTAGTTCATACAACTGTTAATATTATTGTCAGCCTGTTCTTGACTAATTCTGTTGTTGATTTCATTACATGCCAGTCCTAGGATGGATTCAGGTGCATTTGAGGGTGGGTTTGTTGCTGGTACTTCAGTGATGGAGTAGCTCATCAATGGTGGTTCTGCCCCTGTTGTAGCTGGTGCTGGTGCTAGTGCTGCTGCCCCTGTTGCAGCTGGTGCTAGTGCTGATGCTGGTGCTGCTCCAGGTGCAGCAAACCCTATTGATGTTGCTGTTCCTGTAGCTAGGAATGGGGCTGTGAGGGCAATGAGGTGGACCAACACCACCTCTGGCTTTGTGCTAAGGAGGATGGCTGCCCTTATTAGTGATGGTAGCAGGCCTGAGAAGGTTTTCAAGGACAAAGATGTGAATTCTGTGGCCAAAGCCCTCAAGCAGTTCTGTGGGGAGGTTGTTAGCCCAACTCAAGTGTACAACCACTTGAGAAAGTGGAGGCAGAAATGGGCTAGGGTGAGCAAGTTGAAGGACCTTAGTGCTGCTCTTTGGGATGACCAGGCTCATGCTATCATGCTTGAGCAAGAGCACTACCTTGGCCACTGCAAGGTAGCAGTTTGATCTCGCCTTTGCCTTGACTACCTACATTTGTCTTTCTTAAACTACATTTGCCCAACTCTGCAGGACCATCCTAGAGATACAGAGTTTCTTAACTGCCCTATTAGGTTCTACACTAAGATGGAGGCTATCTTTGATAATGCCATGGCCACAGACAAGTTTGCACTTGGGTCTGGTGAAGCCTTATGGCAGAACTAGGCTAACAGTGTTGGTGCCAAGGCTGATGGTCCTCCTTTGACCCACACCACAGTTCCTAGTGAACAGGGAGGGGATAGCAAGGCCACTGAACTGCTTCCTACCTCCTCAGCTGCTGGCCCAAAGAGAAAGAGAGGGAACTTCTCTGAGGAGGAGATGCTCATGTTGACTAACATGTCAGATGCTGTGAACAATGTGGCCAATGCTCTTAGGGAGACTGGACCTGCCCATGTTGATGCCAATCTGTACCTTGCTGTGATGAAGATGCCTGGCTTCAGTGAGGAGGTACTTATTGTTGCCTACACCTTCCTCCTAGACAACAAGGCCCAAAGCAGGGGCTTTGTGAACATGAGTGATGCTCACAAGGCCCTTTGGCTTAGGATCTTTCTGGCTAAAAACTACTATGTGTAGTTTCACTACACATGAAGGGCTAGAAGGCCAGGAGGGGGTTGACTGTAGAGATGTATAGTTCCTCCACCCCCCTCACCCACTCTCTCTTCTTTTGACAATAGGACCTTTTTATGCAGTCTGCTTGTTCATTTGACACTTGACCTTGATGGTGTAGTTTGCCTAGGAGGGTGGCTAATAATAGACAAGGATTTGGGAACATTTAAGCCCTTGACTGTTGGGCTGAACTTGGTATTGTAAGAAACTTATTTGTAGCCTCTATTGGCTATTTTTATTTGATAACTAGTTGTCTATTTTTGTTATTTATGCCTCTGGTGGTAACTATGGGATTTAAAGGCCTATGATGCATAAAACAAACTTGAGGTGGCTACCTTATTTTTGTTTTGATGGTTTACAGTGTTGTGCTTTCTTCTTTATTTGCTCAGTTGTACTCCACAGCAACAACATCCTCTTGTGATGGCTGATGGCAGTGAGTGCAACTGTTGTTTATTTGCCTCTTTATTTGATTCTTACAATTTTTGGTAGCCATCAATGACTAAACAAGGAAAATAACAGCTGAGGCTAATTTTTTTTATCAAGTTGCCGATGATGTTCACCATCATTCAAACTAAATGGTCGACTGAGGCATGTCATTCAGACCACTTACATGTTCTACATTTGGTTGGTTTCAGAGAATGCCTCCTTGCAATGTGGTCTTTAAAAGGAAGAAACCTGGGATTTATTTTACATGGTATGAGTGTGCTAAGCAAGTGCTTAGGGAAGAAGGGGCTATCTATCAGAAGTACAACAACTATGATGATGCTCTTAGAGATTTTAATGCTAGGGTACCTCAAGAACCCTTGCTGTTACCAATTCATGCCCCTCATGGGGATGCATCAGCATCCCATGAACTGGTGACAGGTCAAGGTCCTGAAATTTATCCTCATTCACCTAGGCTGCAAGGCTGTTGTAAAAATGCTGTTATCTTGATCTTGTTTATGGTTGTAGTTGGTCTGTCACTCAAGCTGTTCATGTGCCACAGCTGTTGTTTTAATTAGGCCGATGATGACACAATAGGATGACTACATTAGCTGGCTACATGCTTTCTGTTAACTTGTTGCCCTTCTTGGCTTGCCAAGGCCGATGGTTGTTGTATTTTGGCTAATGATGACACAATGGATCGATGTATTAGTTGGCTACATATCATTTTGCTGTCTCTTATCTGTTTCTGTAAACTTTTTCGTTTTTTGCCTGCAAAACTTGACTGACCCATGCTTCTGTTCTTTTTTACTGACTTTGACTATCCCATGTAGCCAGTAATGCCATGAATTGTTAAATTAGCATGTCTAAGGCCAACTATTTCATGCTGAAACTTTGATTTGTTGTTGTAACGGTTATGGAAGAGCAACCTCTTTCTCCTTTCATTCATGTCCATTTCTATTTGTCGTTATGGGCCTGGCCGACCACAGCCAAATGACAAACACTATCTCGGTGTAGTAGTTGGTGGTGGTTAGCCTCTCAGCCCGACTGCCTCTTCGATGACAAACATAGCCTCGCCTGAGCCGGGCTCACTGGGTACATAGACGCAAACACGTGCTGTTGTACCACTTGGAACAGGCCTGCCCAAGCCTGGGCCAGTTGGGCTGGCCAGGCCGGCCAGGTACGGGATCGCAAACACGCCCCAAGCATCCCACAAGTGCGGTCCTGCCTCGACCTCGAAAAGTCGAAACCAAGCTCTTCCCAGAGCTCGCCCCGAACAGCATGGCGCAGGGGAAGATGCCCGAGGCTGGCACCGGCGCCGGCGCCGGCGCGCCTCGGGAGGCGATGCCGAGCGCGTACGGCGGGATCGAAGCGGACCGCCTGGTGGTGCTAGCCAAGCCGCTGCCCACTGGTGCAGGCTACTGCGCGCCCTTTGCCGTGGTCCGGTTCCAGGACCTGCCGGAGGAACTCCGTCGGCAGATCGCCGACGCTCACGGTGCCGCCGCACCGGTGGCGGCGCCCCTGCGTGGCGAAGGAGCCGACGCGCGGTACCACGCCGCGCTCCCCGTCGACGTCGTCGTGCCGGACGAGGGACTCCGCCGCCAGCTGCCCGGATTGTTTTCCGGGCCCGACGACTCGCCGGCCGTCAAATTCGCCGGCGACGGAAACAGCGACGCCGTCAACGAGTACTCCGAGCGCCGCATCCTGCGGGTACAAGCTCTACCTGCCTACCTGCCGGTCCGAACAGAGCAACGTGCTGTGTGCGTGATGCTTGTCTTTTCTTTCGTAGCTCATGGAGGAGGACGGCAAGGTGGTGGTGTACCTGGATGCGTCAGCGCTCCAGATGCTCGGCGACATGGAGGGAAGCCTGTTCCAGAAGGAGAAAGGGTTCTCGCACGCTTGGATGGGCCACTGTGGCGACGAGGTCTGCCCCCAGCGCGCCGCCCACGGCTATATGGGCGCGTTCTACGACAACGGCCTCCCCGCGCGCGAGTACGCCGCGCCCGTCGTCGTCGCGCTCCTCCTCGACAACAACCACATCGCAGGAACGCCTGCGCTCGAGCTCGACAGCTGCTCCGACGGCGTCGCATCCCCACGTGAGGACGGGGTGCCTTTCGTCCAGACGCTCGTCGGCAACGACCGCGCCACCGAGCAGGACGTCTACGACGTGCTCCTGCCGCCTGACAACGTCGTCGTGCCCGCCGTGGCGGCGTTACGCGCCTCGCGTCCCCCTACTTACGCCGTGCAGGTGAGCTGGGCCTGTGCACGTGCAATTTCTCGAGACGCCACGCGTCCGTGTTCGATTGTCGCTGCCTCTGTTTTGAGTGGAGCAGAGCTCACTCCTGACCACTCATCTGACATGTGAACGTACGCGCAGGTCTCGGTCGACGGCGACGCGGCCGTGGGTGGCAAAGCCGGGGATCTGATTGCGGGCGGCGTCAAGGCAGCCGGTGCGGGCGCCGGAAACGAGCATGGCGGCAACCTCTCAGCTGTGTTGGGCATCGTCGTCGCCTCCTCAGCCGCCACTGCACTCGCCGCCGGCACCCTCGGCCCAGCGGCGGCGTTCGGGCTGTTCGCGTCCCTGGTCGGCGGTCTTTCCCTGGCTATGGCCAGCGTCCGCGACCGGTAGGATGCACCGGGAGGGATGGATGGATGCCTGGCCACTGTTGGATTGTTCATCTTTCGCAGTCAAATGAGTATGGAATAACAACGACTATAATCAGATATACGTTTTGTTTTGTAGTAGTTGGGTTCTTTTCCGTCTCCGTTTCAGCATTTTGAGGTCGTGGAAAGAGGTGGGAGCATAGTCACTCTAGCATCGAGCTCACTGCCATGTCATCTACCGTACCCAGGAGCTCGGCGCCAGAGACGCTGGCGCCGAGACGTGTTAGCTCGGTGCCAGCACCAATGGCGCCGAGCTAAGGGTTTATTTTCTGAATTCTTTCCGTCAGGGGTGTATTTATGAGAAACTTTCAAAAAAGGGCCAAAATGTAAAAAATTCAGGGCCTGGGACAGCTCGAAGACGGGAGGAACCCACATCCCAACAGGCGGAAGCGTGGGAAACTCCAGTGAGCCGAAGCGAGTCGTATCGCTTGAGCCCGCCATGCCGAAGGTGGCGGAAAGGTGGGCCATCCAATGACCAATAGCGTGAACGTACGGCGTCCTCCCCACGGACGGCGCCAACTATCGGTGCGAAAAGTGACCAACTAGTAAATATTTGTCGTTTTGCCGTACGTTGTGATCGGATGTGGCCTAGCACTCAATGACACAGGGTTTATACTGGTTCAGGCAACGTGCCCTACGTCCAGTTTGAGTCGGTCGGTGACTTTATTCCTGAGCCCAGGTGCTCGAAGTTTGCTGTGGGGTTACAAACGAGATAGAGTAAGATGGGGGTTATCAAAGGTCTGGTCGGACTCCGGACCGAAGGGCCAAGAGTGACGGGAGCTCCGACGTGCGCTAAGTGTTAGAACGTGTGCTCTGTTTGGCTTTAGAGTGCTAGAGCCAAGCAGAGGGGATCATAATCAAGTGTGCTGAATCGGTGTTTGTTCGAATCGTCTATGAGAATTGATCGTCCCCCTTTTGGAGAGAAGCCACCCCTTTTATAGATAAAGGGGACGACTTTACAAGAGAGAGTGTGAGAGAAAGAGTGTGTGTGCTACCTAGTCTTGTTGCCCACGTCGTCGGGTACAAGACGGTTTGTCGGCGCCCTCAATACTGTTGATGGCTGGATGCATGTGGTTGGTTCCACCGTGTTCTTCTAGTATGGTAAATGTCGTCGCCTACCATACTGTAGGTCAAATGTCGACGCCCACAACACTGTTGGTGTTCTGACATGTCTGGAAGATTATAAAGTACCCTTCTGACATGACATGACAGTACTATCCTGCAAGTGTGCAGGGTACGATCCTTGGTATTGCAATTGACTGGAGCGCCCCGCCATACTTGCTCTATCTGTTTCCTGGGTCTTCACCGAGCGGGCGTCCCCGGTCGCCTCTCGGTCGGAGAAGAGTTGTAAGCAGAGGTTCGGTGTATTCCCGGTCGAAGAAGCGGGTCGGAGTCGGAAGCGAGCGTCGTTCCTCCTTAGCCAGGCCTTCCGGTCAGAGAGGCGGACCGGAGTCGAAAGTGAGCGAGACCTTCCGGTCGGAGAGGCAGGTCAGAGTCGGAAGCAAGCGTCGTTCCTCTCCTTAGCCAGGCCTTCCGATCGGAGAGGCGGGCTGTAGTCGAAAGCGAGCGTCGTTCCTCCTTGGCCAGGTCTTCCGGTCGGAGACTGGATCGCCCTTCTGGCCTGTCGTTAGATTTTTGTGCCGGCCCAGGAGTTGCGCGTCGTTCGCAACGTCGTCTGATGGGCCGAGCTTTTGCTGGGAAGCAGGTCCATGGGGAACCCCGGGTTTATGAACCCAACACATATCTTTATTCATCGACTACACGCTCACGATATGTGGTTCCACCACAAGATATGCCGATGAATGAGAGAATTGGCTATGGTGATGCTAATTATTTGTCCAATTACTCTCAAATTTCATATGATGCACGATATGCTAATAGATCAAAGGTTTGGCCTACAAATTCAGCATCATATGCAAATGCTAGCATTCATAATTCGGCTTTATATGTTACTAATAACTATTGGCCGAACTAATGAAATTTCAGCAAGGCATTCAAGTGCTAATACTCATGATTCGGCTTCACGTGTTACTAGCTAGCAACCATAGCCGAATCAATGAAAATTCAGCACCACGTGTAGTAGTTAGTACTCACAATTCAACTCATATTGTGTTTCCAAAGCCTGGAAGTATTAAATGGCAATTTTATTTTGGTGGAACGTAGGATGCTTTTCTGGGTAGACAGAAGAAATTTGAGAAGTACTATCTTGAAATGAAAAAAGAAGGTCAAGAGTATCCAGATCCTGATGAAATTGAAATCATAGTTGTGCAAGAAGACAAAGCATTGTTAGCTGACACAAGTGAGAAAGAAAGAGTTAGTTCGGATATAAGCGAGTGTTCGGATAACAAGACCGAACAAAACAATATCCATTTCGAATCGACTCCTTCTCAAGAAACAAGTCTAGTTGTGGCAAAATATGGGAAGCGCAAGAAATTAGCTAGACTCAGATTTTTCAGGAGTCAAAGGGGTGGTGCATTTATCTAGTGACTATCGTGTTGTTCATGATCCTCAAATTATAGCCGAACCATGTTTGGTTAACAAAGAACACCAAGTCACTAAAGATGAAACCCCTGAAGATATGGAGGAAGTGCCAGAGTGCCAGCAGCTGTTGGCTTTACGATGGTGTTAGAAGACCTACACTGCTTCAACATGATTGATAAGGTACAAAGTACAAGTATTTTACCAAAGTTCCCAATCTAATCATATCGTTTTAATTGATATATCTATTAGAGATATTCTTTCTAGTAGTGTTAAGAGACCGATTGAGGAAAGTAATTTACTTGTCACCAATGAAATAGAGCCCTGTTCGCTCCGTCTTCGAGTTCTTCGACGGCGGCGGGGCGGTGCCAAAGCGAAAGCGAGTAGGAAGGAGTAGGCCCCCGGCCGGATTAAATAGCTCGCTCGCCGCCTCGCGGGCAGGCGACCACCCGCAGAGCGCCCGGTGGAGCCCCGTCTCGCCCGTCCCCGGCCGCCACGTGTCGGAACGGCTCCCGCCGCCCGGGCTCAGCTCCACGCAGCAGGCGCTCGGTGGACACGCCGAGGCCGGGCGACCCGCGACCAGCATGCAGACTGCCGAGAGCGGGCGGGCTCGTGGCATTGTTGATCAGAATATTGTTCCTTTTCAGAGCCTTCAAAGTTTCAAAGATCAGCTCCAGGTGTCTTTCTTTATGGAGATCATCATTTTAATGTGCCGGACCATTTGGAAGGCAAGAAACGGCATGATTTTTCGTCGGATCAACCCGAACCTTCGAGCGTCTAAACAAAACTTCAGGGATGAGCTCCAGTTATTACTGCTGCGAGCTAAAAGGAGCTACCCGCCAGGAATTAATCAATGGATTGCAGATTTAGCTTAGCCCTGCTCCTTTCGGTGGTGACCCTGTTGTTTTTCTTAAAACTTCTTTGGCTTTAATTCTCTTTCCATCCCCTGCTTTGTGTTTATCTGTATTGAACCGCCTGTCTTCTTTTTAATAAATCACTGTAGGGGTGCGAATCCCTCCAGTTCTCATTAAAAAAAAACAAAAACCCGGATCAGCAACGGACGCGCAAGGGGATTTGCAAAACGGCCCACCAGCAGGACCAGCCATGCCAACCCCGGATCCCCCGGGCCAACACCACGTTCCCGACGCGGTTCGCCGGAGGACCACCCGTGTCGTTGCTCCTATAAAAACCCTCCCGAGCTCGGACTCCCCATCTCGCTCTCTCCATTCGCACCACCGGCGAGATCCAGCGGCAGCGCTTCCCCCTCCCGCCAGCAAGCTTTATTACCTTTCCCTCTCGTGTTCGTGTAGTGCCGTGCCGTGTTCTTCCTCGATGAGCACTCCTGGAAGCAGGGCGAGACTCACCGTCATGCTGATTTCTGTTAGCGCCGGAATGCACTTCGGCGCGGGCAGCCTCGGCTTGCTCGTCTGCTTTATGGGGGTCCTCGTCGGCACCAACCTCGTCGCCATCAGCGTCCGCATGGACGACGGCCCTGCGCCCATTTTTCCGGTGGTGCCGGGAGGCGCACGAGCTCTCGGAGCGTTCGTGCGCCGCAACATCGCCGCCGTGGGGCTCTTCATGGCTTCCTGTGCCTTCGCGGCGCTCTCCTGCGAGGAAGACGCGGTGCTCTGCTTTGGCATGTTCGTTCTGCTCCTGCTCGGGCTCACCCTCATCAACGTCGGAGCTCGTGGCAAATAACCAGTTCCTGCCTTCTTCGAAGCATTGATGATCCACTCATTTCTAAAACCACTGCGTTCCCTAGAACCCTGAACTGCCAGTCTGGCCGCCAACATGACGTTGCCGTCGCCATTGCCCCTCTCACCATTAGTACTGTTGCCTGCTGTATCTCCCTACCGCGTGCTGTTGCGGAATCTTTGTCATGTCGTGTTGTGTGCTTTTGTTGGAGTAAAAAACAAGTTGTTATACTATAGTGTACAAGTGTTTTTGTTTCCTACTTGCCGTGCATAAGGCAATACTATATTTCTTTTGAGCGATATTGTACGTCTGCCTATGACTATGAGCATTTGGTCAAATACAATCACGTCTGTAACTTGAGCACCATGTTTCAAGTATCTATTTGCAAATCTCATAGATTTGTGCAATGATATGGTACTCAACTAACCATGAATTAGGAGATATCATAAGGCCTATCAGAGTTCAGTATATTTTGGCCATAAGGTGATAACCGGAGAGAGTAGGGGCCAACTCGCAACTGTAAAAGGTTATGTCAGTTTCGAATATACTTCAGTTTAAAAGAGTAACTGCTGCTGTGTTTGACCAAGGCAGAAGGTGACAACCACAGAGCGACACCTGCCGGTCAGCCGCTGGCGCATATACCGACCTCCAAGCAGGGCGAGGTACTACTCATGAAGAGGATGGGCATCGCGCCGCCGGCAGCACCAGTTTCATCTGCGTCCCAGCGAGCATACGACGCCATATTCGCAGAAAACTTGACGTCAAGCCAAGTTGAAGCTCCGGATGAGCTGTTCCCAGCAACCAACAACAGGGCTGGTAGAAAAAGCAACGTGCTCTTCTCAGACGCCGGAGCAGGATCGCGCAGCCAGCAGCGGAGGCGCCCAACTTCGTAGGTTGCAGCACTGCTGTTAGCTAGGTTGTAAACCTTTTATGTAATATCCAAGCTTGAAATTGGTTGTTAGGATGGTCCAGCCTACGGCTGTATGACCTCCTAGGATGCTTGTCAGAAGCGCGTCGTTTGTATGGTTATATTCTTTTTCTTAATTATAATGATGCGCAATTTTTTTGCGTATTCGAGAAAAAAAAAACTGCTGCTGTGTTTGACAATGTAGCGTGCTGCGTGCAGCTCAAACCCAACACAAAGCGATCTGACGAATTGCCCTTCGTTTCAGACTAGTAGGCTGCTACAATGACAGTTCGATTTGGCACTGATTAGTTAACAACAATGACAGTTCGATTTAACAATGACTGTAAGAATGACAAGTAGGCTGCAACAATGACAGTAGGCTGCAGCGTTTCAGACAAATAGGCTGCAATTCGGCTGTTCTCATTTGCAGCTGCTGTCGCTGTGAGCCGTGAGGAAGCAACAGCGAATAGAAAACAAAGCAAGCGCTGCAAATAAAGGATTGATGAAAACGTCTACCGTTGATTCGGCTCAGCTCAGGTTTGCTCCTTTGCATCATCTATCACCCCCTGACTGCTACTACACCTGTTCTTGCTTATGCTCGGTGATTAATAGCACATCTCTGTTCGTTGCTGTGGCGCAGGCAAATTGACTGCAGCGTGCATCGCTCTGCATCAACGATCAATCTGCCTGTAGTCTCGACCGTCTCAAACATGATTGCACGGCGCGCGTATCCGACCAGCTTGCTTAACACGGGGACTACTCTACAAGGCAGCACATCAGAGCTTGGCGGGTTCGGATTCCGACGCAGCAGCAGGCGTGGTCGAGCGCAGCCGCAGCATGTCACTCGCGAGCGCGTGTGCCTCCCCACATAGGCCATAGGCTCATACCTCTCACTGCCGCCATCGCCTAGTGAGGTCCGCCATCTTTCGAACCCAAGGCGTGATTGGTGATCCCGATGTGCTTTCGAAACACAGCGCGTGAACTTGAGGTGGAAAACACGCCCTATAAACCCTCCCGACTCGCTCTCTCCATTCGCACCGGCGGCTGCACTTCCCTTCCCTCTCGACTCTCGAGTGCCGTGTTCTTCCTCGGCGGCGCCCAGCCCGACGTGAGGTTCGTGATAGTGACCGGAGGCCTCGTGAGCAGAGCAGGAGCAGCCACAGGATACGGGGAACTGTGAGGGTCCTAAAGCTCCAAATCATCAGCAATCAGCATCGCGCTCTCTTCGCTCGCCGCCGAAGCCCCGCGCGTCCTCACTGCCACCAACGTCGGTAACGTTCCTCCTCTGCCTTACCAATTTTCTTCGACTTTAAAAATTTGGGCGCAAAAGAACCGATGATTTCTGCGAAAAAGCTGAGGTTTTAGCGTGTGAACACGCCGCGGTGCTCCCGTGGCGGACGACCGGCTGGTTCCAGCCGCCGGAACAACTTCTTTAACCGATTCTGCCGTTGCACGACATCACGAGGCGCAAGACATCCTTGTTCCGTGATTCTTGTGAACTTTGAGATCCTTGGCCTTCTTGATGTTGATGTTGCGGTTAACAGGGGACTACGGTGCCACATCGCCGGCGATGAGCACTCCGGGAAGCAGGGCAAAGGACGCCGGGCTCACCGTCATGCTAATTCCTCGTCGACGGTAGTCTCGTCGCCGTCGGCGTCCACATGGCCCACGGCCCTGCGCCCATCGTCCCAGTGGTGTTTGGCGGTGCACTAGCTCTCGCAGCGTTCGTGCGCCGCAACATCGCCGCCGTGGGGCTCTTCATGGCGTCCTGTGCCTTCAAGGTGCTCTCCGGCGAGGAAGACCCGATGCTCTGCTTTGGAATGTTCGCTCTGGTCCTGGTCGGGCTCAACCTGATGTGAATAGTCTGAATAATCGGTTCAGTCCATGCTCTACTTGTTTACGGTAGTCAGTACGTCTTGCATGAGCTGTCTGGTTGCCATTTCATGTTAATGCTCTTAGAAACAACGAAAGAATTTTCTACTGCTAGTCAGGGACTGAATGAATAAACAACAATACAACATCATTTCTTATTTTGTGTCAGCTGGATTTGTATCTTACATTGGTTCAAGAATTCGGATAATGTATTTATCATTTTGTTCTGATTCTGAACCAGAGTGCTAATAGAATGCGTCGATTTAGGATGAACATTGATGAGATATTGCAACAACCCTTTTGTCTCGCTACTGATGTGAGCACCGGTACAAAGCATTACTTTAAGCTAAAACCCAAACAACTAATTGGGTTGAAAGAAAAAGATTTCTCAGGTTTGATCTTTGCACCAGCTTCATCCTAACTTCAGGGGCGGAGGGAAGGAGGGGCAGATTTCTCTTATACATATGATTTTTTGCTATATAATTTAGTACAAAAAGTATTGATTTGTCCCCCCCCCCCCCCCTAATAACATACCCCCTCCGCCCCACCAAGAATATGATTCTCAAATCCTGAGAAATCAATTATTTTTAACTTTAACCAATTATATATAAAAGAATAATAATATTTCTAATGCATAATTAGTATTATTAGATAAATTATAGAATATATTTTTATAATAAATTTGTTTAGTAATATAAATATTGCTAATATTTTTTATAAAGCTAGTCAAACTTGAGAAAGTTTGACCGGCATGCATCCCATAGCATCATCCTTTTTGGGATGGAGAGAGTATCTTTTAACACTTGGCCCCTCATATCAGTAATTTCTGGCTCCGACCTTGCCTAACTCTAACTGTATGCACCAGATTGCAATATGCCCCTTGTTTCTATAAGAACAGGTAGATATTACTAGAGATAAATACCACACATGCTTGCCTACAGAATTGTAAGTTGAGCTTCTCGTTAGGTTATGCACATGTTGGAGCTTCTTCCATCCTGAACGAACTCCACAATGTGAAAGTCGCTGCCCTTGCATTGGTTTCTTGAACAATGTGGCCATATACTCCCATGCCGGCTCCATGGATGTTCCGGATGACGTTACCCAATCACTCGCCAGTCTAAACCGCTGCAACGCCAAGCCCTCCCTACATGAAATAGCCTCCATCGTCTCAGGGTCCGAGATACCCTCCATCACCACTGCTGATGCTCCTAAGAATACCCCCGCAGCATCACGGGCAATGGCCGCAACTGAAACCACGCTCAAATTTTTGGAGATAGCAGCATTAACATTAATTTTCATAGTACTCGCTAGAGGGGGAATCTAGCGTGTAACAATAATCGACTTGTTCGGGACCGTTGGCAGCAGGGTTCTTGTCGTCTCCAAATCTGCTATATACTACCTATCATCAATCAATAAAATAGTGCGTCGACATCGGGCTTTGAAAAGAATTCTCATGGATTGTTTTCCGCTTCGCATGGCATTTCGCCCACAAGGCTACCACCACTCGAGTCAGCTCCTCATGTGACAGTGAGCTATAATCACTGTCGCCAACTGTTAGGAGCTAATAATAATAGTTCAAATGGGCGAGTGAATAGTTTGTGCCACCATTCCAATAGGCCCATGAGCTTAACACCATCCAAAAGGTCCACAAGCCTGTGGAACATAGGCGGTTTAACTTTAAGCAACCATTCGAACAGCTCCTAGGCCAACCTGCCTTTCAAACCTTGTGCCCAGCCTCTTGGGGCCATCCCAACGCCTTCATCTCTGCGGGGCATTTACATATTTACTATTATTACGGATGACATCTTACATTATGTCACTGACACATGAGCCACTGACATAGTACTTTTTATACCACTCACATCATAATGATGATAAATATGTAAATAATCCGATCTCTCCCCGGCGCAACCACCATTTTGGAAGGGTCGCAGCTACCCTTGGAAACCGCGCAACAACGGAATCCAGGTGAGGATTCCCGCTCACCAGTGGTGATCTTTCTTGTTTTTTTGTTTCAATTTCCCGATCATGTCCTCCTGGTGATCGCGCTGTTCTGCACATGCATTCACCTGGTGAACTACTGTTTAATCAGGGTATTCTGAGGAGATTTGAGTTGTTTCGATTTCCCATCACACTCTCCTGCGACCGCACTGTTGCGCACATGCATTCACATGGTGAACTAAGGTTCAATCAGGGTATTCTAGGGAGATTTGAGACGAGACATGAGCATTCAGGAATTGGGGAATCGATCTCTCTGTTGTGGCTAAGGGGGTTGTAGGTAGCAGTGTCGTGCCCCTGCAGGGTCGTTTTTTGGGATCGATTTAGCTGTTCCTCGATCTACTTTGTGCTCGATTCTCCTATGAAATTGGTTGGAAATCATGGGTATTCATGAGGAATTCAAATTAGAAGTGAGCACTCAGTAGTCAGGAATCAATCTCGCTATTATGGCTGACGAGGGGGTTGTAGGTAGCAGTGTCGTGCCCCTGCAGGGTCGTTTTTTGGGATCGATTTAGCTGTTCCTCGATCTACTTTGTGCTCGATTCTTTAGAAGTGAGCACTCAGGAGTCAGGAATCAATCTCGCTATTATGGTTGACGAGGTGGCAGAGTGGCATGCGTAGGCACCGGTAGAGAAAGCAGTTGTAGTTCTGGTTCCTACAATCAGAATGGGAATTTGGACCATGCAATTGGGACTAAATGTCTCTATTTTTTAGTACCGGTTCTTACAACAGGAATTAAATGTGTTTATTGGGTAAAAAAAGTGTGTGGGTGTGGTGATTTGAACTCAAGACCTCCCACGCTTTGGCCCTTACGCATATTGCCATCTCAAATCCACCACACATTTGACTTTAACAAGATGTGCTTTTCATTTAAAGTCACTTTGAAGGCACCTTTAGTCTAGGTTCGAGACACAACCCGATGCTAAAGTTACCTTTAGTCTAGGTTCATATCTCAAACTAGGACAAAAGCCTCCTGCACAAACATGTCTTGGTCACCGTTACAACCGGGACTAAAGTGTGGAATTGGTCCTAGTTTCTATTACAAACTGAGACTAAAGGTCTCAGTTCTCCCTTTAGTCACGGTTACAATTTTATACCGGAACTAGATATTTTTTGGCCATTGACGAAAAGTCGTTTCTCTACTAGTGAAGGATAGGGAGGGCAGGTTGCCAACCATAGAGGTGCTGGTGACGAGTGCAGCTGTAGGAACGTAAACCTCAAAGTTGGCATTCTAAGTCGTCACATAATTCAGAGTGGTGTCAAACTCATATTAGATGACAAATGATCATGGCTATAAATTGATCTATCACCAACGTCATTATCACCGTTGGTATCATTAGAACGTAAACCTCAAAGTTGGCATTCTAAGTCGTCACATAATTCAGAGTGGTGTCAAACTCATATTAGATGACAAATGATCACGGCTATAAATTGATCTATCACCAACGTCATTATCACCGTTGGTATCATTAAAAATGATGGTGATAGCTATCACCAATGGTTCGTAATATGAACCTTGGTGACGTCCGGGTCGATAACTATCACCGCCGCTTCGTCTTACCAACCGACGGTGATAGTCCATCATCACAGCCGGTCTGCGCTACCAGCCGGCGGTGATGATGTGCTCCTCATCACTGCCGCCTCGTCATATGAACCAGCGGTGAAGACATTTTCACCGCCAGCTCGTTGTATGATACGACGATGATAACCATGCTGCAGTATAAATAAATTCATAAATTTTTCAAATAAAGTCAGATGAAAACAAACTTTATATCAAAGTTGTAGATCTCGACGCAATTGACAACTTTGTAGTTGATGATTTTTTCATTTGAAACCATTTACGTCCCAGAATTCTGTTTAAAGCGCTCAAATTTTGAAATTCAATTTTTTCGAATTGTACAAACGACCCTAGATGGAAAAACGACAAAAACCAAAGTTGTAAATATTGATAAAATATACAACTTTGTAGTTGACAACTATTTCGTTAGAAATCATTTATAGTCTCAAATTTGTATCTGAAGTTTTAAAATTTTACTAAATTTTTCAAACAACCTCGGATGGAAAATCGATCAAAAACCAAAGTTGTAGATCTAGATGAGAACAACAACTTTGTAGTTGATGAATTTTTCATTTGAAATCATTTGGGGTCCCAAAAGTCTGGCTGAAGTTTTAATATTTTAAAATTAAAATTTGTCAAACGACTTCGGATGGTAAAACAACCAAAATCAAAGTTGGAGATCTCGATTAGAATAACAAATTTGTAGTTTATGACTTTTTCATTTGAAGCCGTTTAGGGTCCTAAATATTCATTTTAAATTCTAAAAAATGAATATTAGGGGAATAGATACGCTATATAAGCGACTTAGAGGTAAAATGGTTAGAGGAGCTAAGGACAAAGGTCTCAAGTTCGAATCCCAACACCATCGCGTACCATGAAAAATAAGAGCAGCTTCCTGGAGGAACGCGTGGGCGTGGCCCGTCGCCTCGTTGGCCCCACGCCACATCAGAGGATCTCTGTGCCCGTCGCACCGCGACGAAGGGCTGGCACTGGCAGCCCAGCCGGAGCAAGCCTGAGCAACTTGCTGCAATAAACAGGAGACGGGACCGGCCGCGGCTCTGCACATGCGCTCGCGGTGACGCACGACGTGTGACCCTGATGCCTGGGCTACAGCAAAGCAACCAGCAGAGATGTGCTATTAATCACCGTGCAAATACTAGCTACTGTAATGAGAGACGACTGGGCGACGGTCTACGGATTTAATGGCGCGCGGCCGCTTGTGGCACGAAGGAGACGAGGGAGGCCCAGAGCAGCAACATGGTCGCCAAAGAGTATGCATGTGCGCGGGTGCCTGCATGCACGGCTGACGCACCCACTGGTCCACGCCGTGGAAAGAGATCGAGCAGGCCATGGCACGTTCACATCGCATCACACCGCACGGCAAAGTGTGTCCACGCCACGGCCGAAAGCGGGACCCGGTCGCCGCGTCGGAGGTCGGAGGCCGGTTAAATCAATTCCCAGAATCCGTCGCTCTATAGAAAAGACTAAGAATATGTATGACATAAAATGAGCACCTTATAAAAAAATATATTCTATAATAAATATAATGATACTAATTTGATACCATAAATTTAAGGGTCTGTTTAGATGTAGATATTGAAGACTATGAAATTGAATTGGTACCATTACCAAATCAGGCTAGTATTGGAAATGGACTAAATACCAAATCTGTTGTTTGTATGTAGATGAATTTGCTAGCTGGAATCGAGTGACACATCAAATACCATTTCATATTTGGATGTACACCTCCAGGAATTCACTGTCTTCTTCCCCAATCCCCACCGCTCGCACGACGGGCTTGAGCGCAGAGGTGGAGGCGGCCTTGGCCCCAGCCATGGGCTCGCGCAGGTGGAGGCGGAGGTGGCCCCGGCCCCGGCCTCGGCTTCGAGCGCGCAGGGGGAGGCGGAGGCGGCCCCGGCCTCGGCTGCGACGAGCTCAGGCGCGCAAGCAGAGGCTGCCCCGACCGCGATGTGCTCGTGCTCGAACGGAGAGGAGAAGGCGGCCTCGGCCTCTGCTGTGATGAGCTCGGGCGCGGAGGAGCTGGCGGATCGGAGCTGGGCGTAGCTCGAGCGGAGGTCGACAGAGGGTATGGCGGGATGAAGCTCGAGCAGTGCGCGATGGCGGCCATGGCGGGGCGGATCTGGTCCCCTTGGCAGCGGCCATGGCGGAGAAGAGCTAGGCCCCTTGGCAGTGGCCATGGCGGGGAGGACCCTGACGACGGCCATGGCAGGTCGGAGCTACGAGCAGCTCGAGCAGAGAGGGAGGAGGAGCAGCTCGAGCAGAAAAGGGTCTTGGGGCCACCGGCTGCGGGGAGGAAGAGAAGGGGCGTCGGACCGCCGGCCACCGGGAGGAAAAGGGAAGGGGCGATCGACGCTGGCTGCGGGGAGGAAGAGAAGGGCAGTCTGTTGTCACGATTCAGTCAATACGGAGGGGTTGAGCTCGGTATTGAAGGTGGGCAGATTTGGTTGTAGGCGAATACCACGGAAACGGCCTTCAATTCCATCCTTCAATGCCAAAGATATCCAAACAACAGAATCGGAAAAACTCGGTTCCAATTCCAATATCTAGGTCTAAATATCTATATCCAAACGGAGTCTTAATGTTTTTTTTCTAGAAATTCAGACAAAGTTTAAAAAGTTTGACTTAAGACAACGAATCTATTTATTCAGGGACGGAGGGAGTACTTTCATAGTAATCTACTACCACCTAAACAACGCGAGGAGGTTTCGTGCACTTCATTTGCACTTCATGTGTACTTGGTTAGAAGAAAGTGAAGCTTGGACAGGCACAATATAGTAGCAAGAAAAAACAATATTCGCAACTGAATAGCAAAGCTGAATAAGTATTACAAGTACTTGTCTTAGTTGTTGACCTACTCAGTTCTAAGTACCAGATGTATCAAGTGATGTGAACAACAAGAATATGATTAGGAACAAGGTAGAAATCAGCACACGCAAACACAGCTCAAATGACGCTCTCTATGTGCTTCTCTAGATATTGTTCCTCTTTTGCCCCTCTCTTTTTTCTATTTTTTGGGCTGTCGTTGTTTTTTTTGAGAAATTTCGACCTTTTCTTTTTCTTTTTTTGATATTTTTTCTTCACTTAGGAGCATAAAAGAAGTAACCATAGAAAATATGAGCTTAAACAAGTGAAAGGCGTGGCCTGTGGAATTTTTCAGAAGACGTGCTCGAAATCGACAAAAACCTTGTGACCACGAAAAGAGGATCTTGTGACTACTTTTTGACCAAAATAAAAATATCCGACCCCGTCAAAGCCGGTGATGGATGGATCCAAATTTTTTTTCTGATCGTTTTTGATATATGGAACGTCGAAATCCGAGTTCGTATGCGAAAACTAGACCAGTTTTACGAACGCACTCCGAATTAGAGGATAAAACGAGAACAATTTGCTCAAAATTGGTCACGGCAGCAAGAATTTGATGAAAACAGTGAAAATAAGTGTAACAAATAAGATGGCATGGACTAGAGTTTGACGAATACAAAGGAATCACAGCAAGACTTGAAGGTGTTCATGGATTATGATGAAAAACAAAAGGAAAAATACAAATTGGACTAAAAAACGATCTAAAATCAGCAACCAGAACTTGACCTAGGGCACAAACTCAACAGCGCGAAACAGTGACGAAATTGCACGGAACAAATGAGGCTATAGGACAGGAAATATGTGGCGGTGTATATTTTTTTTTGCTTTTTGTGGACTATAGGTAATACAAAAACAGTAATAATCTAAAGGGAAATACAAAGTTATACCTAACGGGCAACAAGGTCTCTGATACTTGATGTAGACTAGGCCCGATCTTCCAAAAGGTATGATAGCGTCGATTGGTGGAGACTCGACGTTCACGATCTAGGCTTCAAATCAAGACTGATTCGGACCCCCGCAACCGTTACACCACTGCTCCGTTGGTTATCAACCACGCGAACGCGATTGACCTCGCCGAGAAGACTTTCCTGCAAACGAATCGAGAACACAAGCAAGAACGAGATAAACGCAATCTGAAATTGCAAATAAATATGAGGCTTATGATAATGAGAAATAGTTCAAGTCTTTATTCGAAAGGACTAATCGCCACAGGCGAACAAGATCAAGAACTGGGGCCTGGTTCACAGCAAGCGGCCTTAGCGGCGACAGTTGCAGCAAAACGACGTCTGTTTCACGAGGAAATCAAGAACTAAACAAAACACAAACCCTAAGGAGACGACGGCTGCTATTTATAGAGTCTTGGGCGTCACCCCCCTGGACGCGCCCCCTCATGAGCCCAAACACGATACACGGTCCAACGAACCAAAAGACAGTGTCGTAGCACCCTGTTAAATTATGGACGCCGACTTGTTTTGACGATCCCCGTTGATTCTGAAGGTCTTTTGACGTGAGACCACTTGGATTAGCTTTCTTATCAAATTAGCTTTTCAACCATATGTGGATCGTCGAAAACGAAGTCCGGATGCGTCCTGGGTGACCAGTTTAAGGCAGACTAGTCCTAGAGACCGAGACAGACTCGAACTTGAGTTGCTTTGGACCTCCATCTCGGGGACTCGAACCAAATTAGCCTAGGACCTCCTTCTTGACTTGGACACCCTTGCTGGCCTCCTACCCCTCCATACCATGTGCTAAACATGGTCATATACATGGGTGTCATGTCCTCATCAGGCACTGGCACAATCCCTAACCCTAACCCTTGCTCAATTCCTAACCTTAACCCTTGATCTCTCTTCGTCCTCACCGGATCCATCGTCGACCTCATCGGATCCGTCGGATCTCCGGTCTCGCTCCCATCGGACCGTTGGATCCGGCCGTTGGAATAGGGGGTATAAAACCCGTCCCGGCGGGCCGGCCGCATCTCGCTCCGTCACGGCGGTGCCCTAATTCATTTGCTCTCCTCTCTCGGCGAGTCGGCGTCGCCGCGTCGGCGACTCGCTCTCGTCTCTCGCCTTTGACTTTCTCTCTTCTTCTCGCTCTCCGGTGGCCTTTGATACCGGATCCATTGTCGACCTCGCCGGATCTATCGGTTTCCTCTCTGGATCCGTCGGTTTCCTCGTCGGATCCGTCCCTCGTCGTCTGTGCTCGTCGGATCCGTGCCCAGTGACACGGCCGGATCCGTGCACTAAAGCTCCCAATAAAATGTTATTTTGTTCTCTGCTGTGTTTGCATGACTATGTGACTTTGAGTCTTTGATAAGCTCTCTAAACAAGTAACTTTATGTGACTTAGACTCTTTGATAAGTTCTTTGATTCTGATCAGTTTGTGTGACTCTTTGATTCTGATCAGTTTGTGATTCTGAACATTCAGACTTTGTGATTCTGATCAGTTTAAAGTGTTGATCACTTATAGGGCCAGTGTCGGCACGGGCACGGCGGCCAGTGATACGGCACGACACGGCTAAGACCTGATAGTGCTGTGCCTAGGCCAGCACATCGGCACGGCGGCACTAACAGGCACGGCACGGCTAATCTACCGTGCCGTGTAGTGCCATGCCTGATCCGGCCGTGCCTGGGCGTGCCCGTGCTAGTGCCGTGCTGTGCGGCCCGTTTGGTCAACTATACACATCTCCATCACCTGCTGTCTATCCGCCTGGGCGATCGAGCAGATCGACAAACGACGCCGTGCTTTCCTTTGGAGCGGCACTGAGTCAACTTCGGGTGGCAAATGCAAGATCGCATGGCCAATTGTCTGCGCCCCCAAGGACTACGGTGGCCTGGGTATTACTGATCTGAAGACCCTCGGCTTTGCGCTCAGATTGAGATGGGAGTGGTTGCGCCGAACGGAAACTTCATCGGCCTGGGCACTTCTTCCAGCGAAGACTGAACGTGTTGTAGACGCAATGTTCCGGGCTTCGGTCACGGTCCGCTTGGGGGACGGGGAATCAGCCAGGTTCTGGACCGACGCTTGGCTGCCGGACGGCCCGATCTGCTCCTTTGCGCCAAGCCTCTACAATGCTATTGACCGACGTCGGCGTGGACGTTCGGTGAAGGATGCATTGCTACAGCGAACCTGGGTCCGTGACATCGTGGGGGCGCCCACTGCTCCAGTTCTCTGTGACTACGTCACGCTCTGGGAGAAGCTTGAAAATGTGCAGTTGCAGCCAGCTGTGCCGGATAGGTTCATATGGCGATGGACGGCGGACGGCAAGTACTCAGCTTCCTCGGCTTACCGTTCATTCTTCATTGGCATGTCCACAATGATCGGTGCCAAGCAGCTGTGGAAGGTCAAGGTTCCACCGAAGGTTAAGTTCTTCCTCTGGATTGCCCCCCATGGTCGACTTTGGACAGCCAAGCGGCGATGGAGACATGGACTGCAGCAACATGGCACCTGCGTCCTGTGTGATCAAGTTTTGGAGACCACTGACCACCTCCTGGCATCGTGTGTCTACGCAAGGGAGACTTGGTACCGTTGCCTCTAGTTGGCCGGTATGCAAACCTTGGCGCCTCAGGGTGATGTTACCTTGGTGGATTGGTGGTTGACAGCCAGAAAACTGGTGCCCAGGGCAGCTAGACGTTGCTTCGACTCCGCGGTGTTGATCACATCTTGGAATATTTGGAAGGAACGTAACCGGAGAACGTTCGACAATATCTCAAGAACATTGCCGCTGGTTACTCCAGCCTGTCGCCGGTGGTCGCTACTGCAGACCGGTAGCGCCGGTGCACCGCTTCTTCCCACGTCGCAAAACCGGTGTATTTCTTAGTTACATCTTGGTACAATCCACCGTCTAGCGGTGCCTCGTGTTTGTGTTTAAGTCATCAATGGCATCTCGCCATGAAGTGACTTTGGGCGTGTAATCTATTTCCAACTCCTTTTTAATGAAATACATGCCACGCAGGGGCGGGTCCAACGGTGGGGCGAGGGGGGGGGGGGCCTCAAGCCCCCCTACCCATACCAAAACAGTGGAACCCCTGTGGAGCCTACATGAATTTTTAGACAAAGTTCTATAGTGTAGGGGGACTGAGACTTAAGATCGAGCAGCAGTGTTGTTCAGCCCCCCTGAAATATTTTCTAGATCCGCCGCTGGTGCCACGCACGCTCTCAAAAAAAAAAGTTCACTATGAATGATTAAAAGTATGCAGTAGAGTTTAGCGATTACAATTTTGGTAGGGTGAATTCCTTGTGTGCCATTAAAAAACATCGCAATGCCCTGTGTGTCTCTGAAAAAGTTCAGCGGTCTTCAGCACTACTGCTCTAACTTTTTTGTGCCCTCCCTGCCACTGCCGTCAGTTTGGGCTCTAACGCCGTCAAACTGCAGGTGTGAAAAGTCGAAAATACCCTTATGTCTAAATATGTCATTAATTTTTTAGCATCTTAACGATTTCAAAAGAAAAAACTCAAAACTAGAAAGTTGTAGATCTCGTCGAGATCTATAATTTTCATATAAAAATTATCTTTATTTAATTCCGCAAAAAAATATGATTTGATATGATTAATATATCTTAGAAAAATCATATCTTTTTTTGAGGAATTAAATGAAAATAATTTTTATATGAAAATTATAGATCTCGATGAGATCTACAACTTTCTAGTTTTGAGTTTTTTCATTTGAAGTCGTTAAGATGCTCAAAAAAATTAATGACATATTTAGACATAAGGGTATTTTAGACTTTTCACACCTGCAGTTTAACTGCGTTAGAGCCCAAACTAACGGCAGTGGCATGGAGGGCACAAAAAAGTTGGAGCAGTGGCGCTGAAGACCGCTGAATTTTTTCAGAGGCACACATAGCATTGCGATCTTTTTTAATGACACACAGGAAATTCCCCCGTTTTGGTAACCCTTCTCCTCCACTCCTCTATGATACATATACTAGCCTAGGAGTGCCACTTGGGCCTGAACACCTTGGAGCTGGGGCGAGCTTGCCTCTTGGGCCGAGGCGCCTGGGCTGGGCCGTCTTCAGTGCTGGGCGCAGGAGTAGCATCAGGGAGGCTGCTAACACTGTCGATCCTCAATACATCGAAGAAGGCAAGAACTGGATTCATTATTCACCACTAGCTCCGATGTTGATCAGGGAGACTCCGAGCAGGAGCACAGCCAACATGCAGAAGCAGAGCATGGGATGATCTGCCTCGCCGGAGACCGCCGTGACGGCACAGGAAGCCATGACGAGCCCCACAGTGGCGGTGTTGCGGTGCACGAACGCTGCGAGAGCTCGTGCGCCTCCGGACACCACCGCAACGATGGGCGCAAGACCGTCGGGCGTCGGCCATGCGGACGCCGGCGGCGACGAGGCTGAGGCCGACGAGGACTCCCATAAAGCAGAGGAGTAAGCCGAACCCGACAGCGCCGAAGTGCATGCGAGCGCTGGCAAAACTCAGCATGACGGTGAGGCCGTCGCCCTGCTTCCCCGAGTGCTCATCGCCGGACGACGTGGCACTGGCACCGTAGTCTTCTGTTAACGGGAACAACAACATCGAGAAGGCCAACAAGAATCACGGAACTTGGGAAGTACAGAATCAGTTAAAGAAGTTATGCGCTCGTGCAAGGGAAGGAAAGGGAAGTACAGAATCGGAACAACCGAACAAGGATGTACAACCATCATGCATGCACCAGGCACGCAACGCTTGCATGCACAGGCACAGATCATGCTCTGTAGCTAGCGCACACCGCGCCCAGGCTCCGTATTTGGTGGCTCTGCCGCGCTGGCGCGCAAACAGATTAACCGGAATCCTAGGTGTATGTATACTGATGATCGCGTCGAGTCCGCGGCCGGCGTGCGGTTGCGCCACCGGTGGGCGGTGCGGTGGCTGCCTGTGCCTGCACGGCTCACGCACGCCCCACAACGATTCCACCGTGCAAACATGGGCACCATAGAGGCCCGGGCCGCGTCGTTCGGAGCCCACCGGCCACCGCACTGATCTCGTCTGCCGGCCTGCTGCTGTGCCGAGGACGGCGCGACAACCACCACAGCCCACAGGAGAACACAGAAGTTCCGAGTCGCCGTATGCGATGGTTATCAGTGAAACCAAGCAGAGCCAAAGATGTGGGAGATCGTGTGCGCCGCGCCAGTGCCCTGAGTTTACTACTAGTCAGCAGTTGTTAATGAGCTTTCTGGAATTGATGGGAAACCGGGAATACTCTGCAAGATGTGTCGCCCAGTGGACGGGTCGACTTTTGACATGAAGCAACAGTGTCCCAACAGGATTTGCTTATGTGCCGAGCTCCAAACGTAGGGAAGAATATCGTGACAAATTCGCAACACAGATCTAGACACAAGTCTAACTTGCAGGAACATTTAATAATGCTTGTTTGAGTGTAATTGTTTGTTCAAGCGATAATGATGTCCTTCCGGACGGACCAACCCGCTCGCCCCGCGCCTTGCGCCTCATGCAAAAAAAGCCGAAGCTTCTCGAGTCCTTCGACCATTCCGATATGGAGCAGCAGCAGGTACACTACAGGAGGACTCCGACCTCGACGTCCCCTCTGACTCCGACGCCGTGGAGCTCTCTGGGTCGGATGACGAGGCCGATGAGCTCTCGGGCTCGGACACCGATGCCGACGGAGGCTTGAGCAACGGCGACGACGTGGATGAGGAGGACCGCGCCGCAACCACCATCCCCCGCGGCGCCTCCATCCCACGCCGCACCCAACTCTAGCGCACCGCCGCCGCCATCCCCCATGGCACCTCCGTCCCCTGCTCTACGCTGCGTCGTACGGAAGAAGGGTGAAAAACAAATGTTACAAGTGTACATTTCAAGTGTTTCAGGTGTGTCGGGTACCATAAAAAAGGGTCCCCTAAACAAAAACCGAAAAAATCGCTTAAACCCTGTAAAAATCGAAGCCAAGGGACAACTACCGGCAAACCCCCACCTTATCCAAGGCTCGGTTGGACCGCCCGGCCCACCTTGAACAATATCTGGGCTCACCCGAAGCGGGCTCGGCCCAAAATGAAACTGTAAGGCCTCGGACAAGGTATCGATTCTCCACCTCGCTTGAGGCCCCGCCTGTAAGGCCTCGGACGAGGTACCGATTCTCCGCCTCGCTCGAGACCCCGCACGTAAGGCCTCAGACGAGGTACCGATTCTCCGCCTCGCTCGAGACCCCGCACGTAAGGCCTCAGATGAGGTACCGATTCTCCGCCTCGCTCGAGGCAGGCTCGGTAGCTACCCCGTCACCGCCGCCTCGATCGGGATGTCACGTCCAACTAACGCGACCAACCACTCCCGCGACGTGAGCTGAACGACGGCTCGACACAGTGGAGTGACTGACGAGATGGGAGTCGCATCAACGCCATGCCACCCGGGACAGGACGGGGTAGGGGTTACCGGCCGCTGTGCTCGGCACTGTGCCCACGACTGACACCTATGCGGCACTGTGCTGCCTAACCCCACCTGCTCCAAGGACAGCGCGGCGTGGAGAGTCATGTTCGAGTCCCTGTAGCCTCGGAATCAACATACAAAGACCAACTGCTCCCTCCGAGCCTCGGCTATCCGCTTTGGGGTCCCTGTAGCCTCGGGACTTGCGCCCGCCGAGCCCCCCACAATGGTTCGGCCTCGGCACCGACTGGGCCTCGGCTCTCTACATTGTCAACATACAGCGACCGGCACGTCGCCTGCAGTACGCACCATACCCTGCGCCAAGTCGCAAGAGCTCCCACGTTGCACAGGATCAGGCGTGACCGGCACGTCGCTCCAATGCACCAAGGACAAGGCCGCTCCACCGACCATGCCGCCACAGTGATAAGCTACAGGGCTCGGACATGCCGCCTCTGTTCACACAACGCCACATAGCAACCCCATGTAACGCCCCTATGCCTTCCTTCAACTATAAAAGAGAGTGACCGGGGCCGCTTATAGGGACGAACTCACGAAACACAAAGACACGCATAGACGGAAACATCGCCCAGACGAACACACACAAACACACTCACAGGTGCAAGCAACGCACAACGCTCTATAACTCACACTCCTCGCTGCAAGAGATCAACATCTCAAGCAACCCACGCCGCTCCACGTAGAGACCTGGGACTAGCTCCCTCTCTCGCCCAGCTTGTAAACCCCTACTACAAGCACCTCGGTGCAAGGAATACAAGATCGCTCTCTCAGACTGGACGTAGGGCACCTATTGCCTGAACCAGTATAAACCTTGTGTCTCTTTGCATCACCATCCGGGATTAGGGGCATGCAGTACACTTTCACTAGCCGGTTGAGGGCCCGCTAGTCCAAAACACCGACAGTTGGCGCGCCAGGTAGGGGCCTATACTGCGTGTCAGCTTCGTCATCCCAACAAGTTCCAGATGACAGACCCCGTGCGACCACTGCGTCTCGGCACGGTGATCTGGTTCGAGAGCCTAGAGTTCATGTCTCTAGGATGTGAGTACGATATGGTACTCCTCACACCCAGGGCCCCCTCGGTGCACGACCGCCTCGGCGACTGACGCGAGGCGCAAGGCGACCACGATGTGGTCAGTAGGCGATGACGCCACGACAACGATGGACCCACCCGAGGCTACCACCCACACCAAGGCGGTCGCTACGACAGTGAGGAGGACCGCAGTCCTTCTCCTGGGCCACCGGGCCCTCGAGTCTTCAGCAAGGCCATCCATGGCGCTCACTTCCTGGCCCGATTTCGGAAACCGACCAACCTCGCAAAGTACAGCGGCGAGACCAACCTCGAGCTGTGGCTGGCCGATTACTGCCTGGCTTGTCAGCTAGGTGGCGTGGACGATGACCTGCTCATCATTCGCAACCTCCCCTTGTTCCTGTCAGACTCGGTGCGAGCCTGGCTTGAACATCTCCCTCCCTCTCAGGTCCACAACTAGCGCGACTGGTGAAGGTCTTGTCGGGAATTTCCAGGGCACATACGTGCATCCTGGGAACTCCTGTGACCTCAAGAGTTGTTGCCAGAAGCTGGACGAGTCTCTCCAAGACTTCATCCGACGCTTCTCCAAACAATGCACCGAGTTGCCCTGCGTCGGTGACTCAAAAATTGTCCAGACATTCCTCTCCAACACCTCATGCCGAGACCTGGTCCGAGAATTAGGCCGAAATGTGCCAACCTCGGTGGCCACGCTCCTCGATATCGCCACCAACTTTGCTTCAGGCGAAGAGGCTATCGGAGCCATCTTCCCCAACGACGACGCCAAGGGGAAGCGGAGGGACGAGGCCCACGGGGCCTCGGCCCCCCACCTCCCCAAGAAAAAGAAAAGGGGTCGCTAGGGGAAGCAGGAGGTCCTTGAGTCTGGTCTGGTCGTGACCGTAGATCACAAGAACCCCTGAGGCCCCACCAGAGGCACCGGGCTCTTCGACAATATGCTTAAGAAACCCTGCCCTTACCACCAGGGCCCGGTGAAGCACACCCTCAAAGAGTGCACCATGCTCCGGCGTTACTACGCCAAGCTCGGGCTCCCTAGCGACGATGCCAAGAGGAGGGACGCCGGCGATAGGGACAATGACAAAGACGACGGATTCCTCGAGGTGCACAACACCTTCATGATCTTTGGCGGGCCTTCAGTGTGCCTCACAATGCTCCAGCAAAAGAGGGAACACTAGGAGGTCTTCTCGGTTAAGGTGGCCACTCCCCGATACCTCGACTGGTCTCGGGAGGCGATCACCTTTGATCAGGATGATCACCCCGATTATGTCCCAAACCCCGAGCAGTACCCACTCATTGTCGACCCGATCATTGGCAACACCCGACTCACCAAGGTGTTGATGGACGGAGGCAGCGGCCTCAACATCCTCTACGCCAACACCCTAGAGCTCCTGGAGCTCGACCAGTCGTGGCTCCGGGGTGATGCCGTGCCTTTCCACGGCATCGTGCCAGGGAAACGCACATGACCCCTCGGGTGCATCGACTTGCCCGTTTGCTTCGGCACTCCCTCCAACTACCGCAAGGAGGTCCTCACCTTCGAGGTGGTTGGGTTCAAGGGGACCTACCACGCCATCCTAGGGCGCCCGTGCTATGCCAAGTTCATGGCGGTCCCCAACTACACCTACCTCAAGGTCAAGATGCTGGGCCCCAACGGCGTCATAACTATCGAGTCCATGTACGAGCATGCATACGAATGCGACATCAAATGCATCAAGTACGTCGAGGCTCTCGTGGAGGCCGAGACCCTCATCGTCAACCTCGACCGGCTTAGTAGCGAGGCGCCTGACTCCAAGCGTCGCGTCGGGACTTTTGAGCCCACGGAGGTTGTCAAGCTCGTCCCGGTCAACCCCACCGGCTCCAACGACCGGGTGCTGAGGATCGGCGCCACCCTCGTCAGCAAATAGGAAGTCATGCTCATTGTCTTTCTCCGCATGAATGCCGATGTATTCGCATGGAGTCCCTCGGACATGCTAGGCATACCGAGGGAGGTCGCCGAGCATGCCTTGGACATCCGAGCCGGCTCTAGACCGGTGAAGCAGCGCCTGCGCTGATTCAACGAGGAAAAGTGTAGGGCCATCGAGAGGAGGTGCAGAAGCTCTTGGTGGCCAGATTCATCAAGGAAGTGTCCCATCCAGAGTGGTTAGCTAATCCTGTATTAGTTAAGAAGAAAAATGGGAAGTGGAGGATGCGTGTAGACTACACCGGTTTGAATAAAGCATGTCCAAAAGTTTCATTCCCATTACCTTGAATTGACCAAATCATCGACTCCACTGCGGGATGCGAAACCCTATCTTTCCTTGATGCGTATTCCGGTTACCATCAAATCAAGATGAAAGTTTGACCAGCTCGCGACTTCTTTCATCGCCCCATTTGGCATGTACTGCTATGTGACTATGCCATTTGGCCTCAGAAACGCAGGAGCCACATACCAGCGGTGCATGACCTAGGTCTTTGGCGAGCACATCGGGTGAACCATCGAGGCCTACGTGGACGACATTGTGGTCAAGTCCAGGAAGGCCAGTGATCTCGTCAATGACTTGGAGATATCCTTCAAATGCCTTAGAGAGAAGGGCATCAAGCTTAACCCCGAGAAGTGTGTCTTCAGGGTCCCCCGAGGCATGGTCTTGGGATTCATAGTCTCGGAGCGCGGCATTGAGGCCAACCCAGAGAAGGTCTTGGCCGTGACCAACATGGGACCAATCTGAGACCTCAAGGGAGTGCAGAGGGTTATGGGATGCCTTGTGGCCCTGAGCCGCTTCATCTCGCACCTTGGCGAAAAAGGCTTGCCTCTGTACCGCCTCTTGAGAAAATCCAAACACTTTTCTTGGACCCCCAAGGCCGAAGAAGCCCTCGCCAAGCTCAAGGCACTACTCACCAATCCTCCCATCCTAGTGCCACCAACCAAGGGTGAGGCCCTCTTACTCTATGTCACCACAATGACCCAAGTGGTCAGCGTGGCCATAGTAGCTGAGAGGCAGGAAGAGGGGCATGCTCTACCCATCCAAAGACATGTTTACTTCATCAACGAGGTGCTCTTCGAGACTAAGACATGCTACCCCCACATCCAGAAACTGATCTATGTCGTAGTCTTAGCTCAACGCAAGCTACGTCACTACTTCGAGTCCCACCCGGTGACCATGGTGTCATCTTTCCCCCTGGGAGAGATAATCTAGAACCGGGAGGCCTCGGGTAGGATAGCCAAGTGGGCCGTCAAACTCATGGGGGAAGCCCTATCTTTTGCGCCTCGGAAAGCAATTAAATCCCATGTCTTGGACGATTTTGTGGCTGAGTGGACCGACACCCAACTGCCACCTGCTCAAGTCTAGGCGGAATGCTGGACCATGTACTTTGATGGGTCCCTGATGAAGACCGGGGCAGGCGTGGGTCTGCTCTTCATCTCACCCCTCGGAGTGCACATGCGCTACATGATTCGGCTCCACTTCACCGCCTCCAACAACGTAGCCGAGTATGAAGCCCTCGTCAATGGCTTGCAAATCGCCATCGAACTTGGAGTACGGCGTCTCGACATATGGGGCGACTCGCAACTCGTCGTCGATCAAGTGATGAAGGAGTCGAACTACCATGACCCCAAAATGGAGGCATACTGCAAGTTGGTACGTCGCCTAGAAGACAAGTTCGACGGTCTCAAACTCAACCACATTGCGCGAAAATTCAATGAGGCCACGGATGAACTAGCAAAGATGGCGTCGGCACAGGCCCCGGTCCCCCTGAACATCTTCGCCAGAGACCTCCACAAGCCTTCCATCGACTACGCCTCAGCGGCAGAGGAGGGCCCACCGGTCGAGCCCACCACAGGGCCCGAGGCCCCCTCTGTCACCGAGACCCCTGCGGCCGAGCCCGAGGCCATGGAAATCAACGTGGAGCCTCCCGAGGCCAACCAGGGCACAGACTGGCGAGTCCTATTCCTTGATTGCCTCATTCGAGGAGAGCTTCCTGCAGACAGGATCAAAGCCCGACGGCTTGCTCAATGAGCCAAAACTTACATCCCCAGCAACGGCGAGTTGTACAGGCAAAGCCCATCTGGCGTCCTCCAACGATGCATCACCACCGAGGCAGGCCAAGCCCTACTTTGGGACTTGCATGTGGGAGCCTATGGGCACCATGCAGCGCCTCGGACGCTCATCGAAAATGCCTTCCGCCAAGGGTTCTACTGGCCAACGGCGGTTGCTGACGCCACCAAGCTAGTACGCTCCTACGAGGGATGCCAGTACTATGCGCGGTAGACGCACCTCCCGGCCCAAGCCCTCCAGACCATCCCTATTACATGGCCATTCGCCGTGTGGGGGCTGGACATGGTTGGGCCTCTACAGAAGGGCCCCAGGGGCTATACCCATTTGCTAGTAGCAATCAACAAGTTCTCCAAATGGATTGAGGCTCGTCCGATCACTCGAATCAAATCCAAGCAGGTGGTGCTGTTCTTCACCGATATCATCCACAGGTTTGGGGTTCCAAACACCATCATCACTGACAATGGGACACAACTCACCGGCCACAAGTTCCTGATGTTCTACGATGACCACCATATCCATGTGGCCTGGTCAGCTGTAGGACACCCTAGGACAAACGACCAAGTAGAATGTGCCAACGGCATGATCCTACAAGGCCTCAAGCCAAGAATATACAATCGATTGAAGAAATTTGGCAAAAAATGGCTTGCCGAACTCCCATTGATCATCTGGAGCCTGAGGAACACTCCGAGCCGAGCCACGGGGTTCACACCGTTCTTCCTGGTCTATGGAGCCGAGGCCATCCTCCCTACTGACTTGGAGTACGATTCCCTGAGGCTATAGGCCTACAACGAGCAGAGCAACCACACTGCCCGCGAGGATGCCCTCGACCAACTAGAAGAAGCCTAAGACATTGCACTGCTACACTTGGCCAAGTACCAGCAAGCCCTACGATGCTATCAAGCCCGGCGCATTCATCGTCCACGTACTAAAGCCTGGGACCTACAAGCTAGCCAACGAGAAGGGTGAAATCCTCACCAACGCTTGGAACATAGAACAGCTACGTTGCTTCTACCCTTAAATTTTCAAGCATTGTATATGTTGTTTCTCGAAATACAATAAAGAAACGATCTTTAGTTGTTCTAATTTTTTGAGAAACCCCTCGATGGGGGATCGGCATTACGATAACGCTATAAGGGAGACTCGACTCTGCCTCTGCAGAGTTGCCCACCGCGGGGCTCGAACAAGACTCGGCTCTGCCTCTGCAGAACTGAGCCTTCCTCGGGGGCTAGAAGGGGGGATTCCCCCTAAGTCCCAGACATCATTTTTTAGTCGTTCTTTCAAAAAAAATTCTACGCCAAACTCTCTCGCATACTTTGATAAATTGATTGTAAAAAGCCTAAGGACTAAAAGTCTATCTTAGGGCCAAAAGGCTGGCTGAGCCGCGAGATGGCCTACGCCTCTGGGCTACGGCAACTCCCTCACCACCTTTTGCCCGAGGGGCAGCTTAGGCTCTGAGGAAGTTTTTTGCAAGAAATATGTTCCAAGACGTGACAGAGGGCAGAGGCTTGGAAATACAATAAAAAACAATTAAAAAAGCATATACACATAAGTACTTTAAAAAGGCCTCGACGGCCACGAGCGTTATGGTACAATAATGTAAGTCCTAATCTTTTTACGTGGCCCCTTTGGCTCAGGGTCGCCAGCGTCGGCGGTCGGCATGGGAGGAACCACCTCCTCTTCGAACAGACTGGCCAGTGTCGTGTCAGGGGCCTCAGCCGCCTCCACCAGCTTCATGACCTCCTCCTCAGCCTTCTCATCATCCTCAGCCACAACATAACTATCGCTGATGGCCTCGAGGTCAACACCGGCATAGTGCAAGAAGACGATGGCCAAGGCGCGCTTAATGCCCGTATGCAGCGCCCCCCAAAGCTACTCACGCACTTGGCCGCTCAATGCGATCAAGCGGCTCCCAAGGGAGCTGCCCGACTCGACCCCCTCAACCTCTAGGGCCTCGTAGGTGGTACAGGCGGTGCTCCGTAGCACGTTGTGCTCCTGGATTTTGGCCTCGAGCACCGCCTGCACTTCAACAGAGGCCTCAGCTACTCGGGAGACCTCCTTCTCCAACCCTGCGCTAAGACAAGCGGGACGGGGTTAAGCACAAAAGGAAATAAGCCAAACAGGGGCGAAGGCCTACGGGACTCACCCTCGGCTTTCTCTTTCCAGCTTTGCACCTTGACCCGAGAGGCCTCAGCCGCCCGGGAAGCCTCCTTCTCCAGCCCTGCGACACATCGGGAAGTTAGGGGTCGAATGTAAGAAAAGCAAATAAAACAAGGGGCGCGGTTCAACAGGACTCACCCTCGGCCTTTTTCTTCTAGGCCAAGGCCTCGACCCGGGAGGCCTTGGCCACCTTAAGGGCCTCCGCCAGGGCACCTTTTGTCAGCAGGTGCGCACCCTGCTCCGCCCCTAGCTACCCGATGATGGCATTGGCAGAGACCTCCAATTGCGCAGCCCGGGACCTAAAGGCATCCCGCTCGCCGGCCACTTGGGTCAACTCCTCCTCTAGCTCCTTGATCCGCGCCGCCAAAGGGGCAGCCTGCTCCCGAGCTGTGGCCGCCTCGGCCGTCATGTTAGCATAGCAAAGGTGGAGGTCCTCCACCTCTACGCTCCACACTGATAGAAGATCGTTGGCATGGGTGAGCAAGTCCTTCTGCCGCTGGAGCTGGTCCTAGATGTCCCTCTCCCACCAGAGGAACACCGACTTCCTAAGGGACCAGGCCTCGAGCTCTTGGATAGGCAAAACAAACATCAAGCACTGCGACAAAACTCAGGAAAAAGATGACACAGCACCAAGAATGAAAACGCGTACTTGGGCAACGCCGGGCAGATCATCAGCCACGACGGATAGCGCTGTCCGCAGCGACCGCTCCACCAGCTGCCAGAATTGCTCGAAGGAGCCCCAACGCCCCCTCGGTCGTGTCCTCAAGGGCAAACAGAGGCTCCCCCTCAGGGTCATCCTGGATCTGCCACAAGACACGTGGGTGATCCCACCCGTGGGGCTCGGGTTGTACCCGCACGAGGGCCGAGCTTCCCTCGCCAGAAGTCGGAGCCAGCTGCTCCGTGGTGCTAGCCGCTCGACGTCCGCCACCCCCTTCCCCCAGCAAGTATTGTCGGAGGAGATTGAATGAACCTCCACCTCCCGGGCGCTCTCTTGTGATGGCGGCAGGTCTTGGACCGGAGGCGGTACCGAAGCTTGCCCCGCCTCCATCTTCACTTCCTGGGCCACCGGCTCCACCATGCCCAAGCAAGCCTCTATCGCCTCGGCCTTGGTGGTCCCAGGAGCTCCAGCCTCTGCCACCTCGGCCTCGGTAGCCCTAGGAGCTCTGGCCTCCGCCACCTCGGCCTCGGTAGCCCTGGGAGCCTCATCCTCCACCACCTCATCCTCGATGGTCCTAGGAGCCCCGGCGTCCACCACCTCAGCTTCGGAGATCCTAAGGGTCTCGGCCTCACCCTTGGTGGCCTCAGCGATTGAGGGCGCCTCGGCTTCACCTGGCTCGAGGGCCTCGGCCTCGTGGGGCGTAGGCACCCCCTCCCCACCTGCTTTGTGGATGCCTCGGTAGCCTCTCCTTGGGCGACCGACTCCTTTGGGTCAGCCCTGGCCGACGCTGCGCCAAGCTGTATGGCAGCCTGAGCCTCCACCACCCATCGGGCGGTGGAGCTAGCGCCCACCTTGAGTGCTATACATGGCACCAAGGCGGGCACTTCCGCCTGACGCTTCAGGCTGAAGGCAAAGCACTCACAAGGTCAGCATTCGACCAAGGGATGAGTGGGAGATGCCGCAAACTCCACTGACAAAACACTTACCTTGAGCGGGGACATAACATCTTCTACACTGCGCCCCTCGTCCTCTGCAACGGTGGTGGCTGCGGTGGTGGCACGGCCCCCATGTCCGTCGGTGCCGGCCGGCCCTCGCCGGACCCCAGCGCTGCCTCAACCCTCTATGGAGGCTGTTGGGTCGCCTCCTCCGTCGCCTGCTCCACCTCCATCGTCGAGCCCACCGGGCTGATGACGCGCTTCCCTAATGCCCGTGCCTCGAGCGTGTCAGCCTCGGCCTCGGGGTGGGCGATCGCCAACCCCGAGGCATCCTCTCCTCCTCCTCCTGGAAGCACCAGGCCGCTTGCCGATGCCCCAGGCACCGTCCCCCTGACGCCAGGGAGATGGTCTAGGGTACCCTGCCCCGCCTCGCTCCCATCGTCAACACTCGAGGAATCCATCGATGATGGTGATGGCGATGGAGACGGCTCCACCAGGAGACCATCGTGCCTCTGCTGCCGGTGACGTTTCTCTAGCTCTTCACGCTCAAGGATCTTCCTCTTATGCCTTGCCTCCTCGGCGTCCTTCTGCTCCTTGTATGCCTTGGCATGCGCCCTATTCACCACCCGCCGCTCTACGTCCTCGGGAATGGGTGGCGGGGAGGCTCGCCCATCCCTCATCCCCTATAGGAACGACGAACGCAAATAAAAGAACATGAAAATGTAAGAAGCAAGGAGGCCTCGGGGGCCGTAGCGGCGCGCGACTTACTAGAGAGATGTACCCCTGCATCGAGCGCATCGAGAATGGGGTCAGACCACTACTCCTTAGCCACCCCTCCACCGTCTCTCTCACCCGACGTAGAATCTTCTCATTAGAGAGGGCGATGGTGGACAACCAGACGCCATCGATCGGTTCATCCGGTGTCATCTCGAACAGGCGTTGTCGTCGAGCCATCAGTGGCAGCACCCTCCGGTGGTGGAAGGCCGCCATGACCATGGCTGCCATAAGGCTGTGGCTACGCAGCCTCTCCAGCGCCACCAGACGTGGTCGCAGCTTGGGCTGATCAGCCATCGGGACACCATACCTCCACTTCTCCGGCTGGCTCTCCATGACCCACCCGGTATAGGGGGGAAGTCCGCCGTCATCATTGTGGAGGTAGAACCAGCTGTTGTACCAGTGATGGTTGGACGATGCGAGCTGGGTCAGGATGTAGAGGAGCTACCAGTCTTGGCGCACTTGGAGAGTGCAGCTGCCGGCCCTCATCGCCTTCTGTGTGCCCGCCGTGCCCGTCGGCTTGTTGGTGAGCCCCGCCCAAAAGAGGTGGAGCCATAGCTCCTAGTGGGGGGCAATGCCTAGGTACCCCTCACAGATGGCGATGAAGATGGCCGCCTACGTGATGGAGTTGGGGTTGAAGTTGTGGAGCTCCACGCTATAGTAGTGCAGGAGCGCCCGCATGAATCGGTCCACCGGCAGGCTGAGACCGCGCTCGTGGAAGGCCACGAAGCTCACGATGTAGCCATCGTGTGGCCTCGGCTCCGGCTTACCCCCTAGAGCAATCCACTCTGGTCTGTTGGGGTCGGTAACCAGGTAGAGGAGGCCGTCGTTGATAAGCGACTGCTGTGTCGCCGTGGACACGTCGGACGGACCCCAAGGATCCGCCTGAATGACAACAGCGCCGCCGACCATGGATGCGGTGGAGAATGCGGCTATGGTGGTAAGGCGAGCTCTCACTATCCCTCTCTCTCTCTTCCTCCCCCCTTCTCCCTTCTTCTCTTCGGCGCTCTCTATTCTTAGCAACCGCTCGAAGGCAGAAAGGTTGAACGTGTGCAGGCAAGGTAAGGAGGGGAGGGGCGAGGCTCACCATGTATTTATGAGGGAAGGGGGTGAAATAGACGGGCGACAAAATGAGGGAAGTTTCCCTCAGATCTGGCACAGTTAATCTGGATCCAATTAAACCACCCACGCATCCACCTTTTCCTTATTGATCACGCACGCACAGTAACGTCCCATCCGCAGACATCACATCGCATTCGACCATAGTGATAGCAGGCGCCGTTCTGTCTCCCTGAGAAACTGCCTCAAAAGGCGCGCCCACCATTGTCAGCCAATGGGAGGGGAATATCCCCCACACGATTCCTTTTAGACTAAGGAACTGGGCACCAAGCCCGTTACGGTCTAGGGGTTCGAAGGCTGGGCCCCAAGGGTCTCAACAGCCGCCCTAGAACAATAGGGTCAGGGATGACTACGGGCAAGCCTGTACATGGCCGAGGCCCGAGCAAGCGATTGCTCAGGATGCCCTAAGTCATGTCTGAGACCAGCAGGGAGGTCTCTGAATGGGATCCCATCGTAGGGAGGCACCGAGCCCCCGGGGCCAATTGAACGACCCTGGGACCCACTAGAGAAGTGCTCTGGTATTTTTGGAGTGCGTCTCTAGACCACCAGCTGACCCCTATCGAATGGGGCACGGGCCTCCACTTGGACTTACCCGATAACAGGTCACCAGAGGTGTCACTACTCGCGCCCACCGAGGGTAGCCTGGCATACTCCACCCCTCCTTCTGAACGAAAAGGATGCGTGAGGGCCGCACAAAAAAGACAGGGAAACTCCTGATCACCCTCTTGCTTTGCACAGAGGCTCGGGGGCTCTTTCTACATACATGCCGAGGCCCAGCAACCCGTATTCGCACTTGGGGGCTCGACAAACGTGAAAAAAGGGCACCGAGCCCGTTACGGTCCAGGGGTTCGAAGGCTGGGCCCCCGAGGGTCTCAACAGCCGCCCTAGGACAAACAGAGTTAGGGATGACTATGGGCGAGCCCGTACATGGCCGAGGCCCGAGCAAGTGATTGCTCGGGATGCCCTAAGTCGTGTCCGAGACCAGTAGGGAGGTCTCTGAATGGGATCCCACCGTAGGGAGGCACTGAGCCCCCAGGGCCAATCGAGCAGCCCTAGGATCCACTAGAGAAGCCCTCTAGTATTTTTGGAGTGTGTCTCTGGACCACCAGCCGACCCCTATCGAATGGGGCACGGGCCTCCACTTGGACTTACCCAATAACAGCTCACCGGAGGTGTCACTGCTTGCGCCCACCGAGGGTAGCCTGGCATACTCCACCCCTCCTTCCGAACAAAAAGGATGCATGAGGGCCACACAAAAAAGATAGGGAAACTCCTGATTGCCCTCTTGCTCCGCATAGAGGCTCAGGGGCTCTTCCTACATACACGTCGAGGCCCAGCAACCCGAACTCGCACTTGGGGGCTCAGCAAACGCAAAAAAGGGCACCGAGCCCGTTACGGTCCAGGGGTTCAAAGGCTAGGCCCCCGAGGGTCTCGACAGCCGCCCTAGGACAAATAGAGTCAGGGATGACTATGGGCGAGCCCATACATGGCCAAGGCCCGAGCAAGCGATTGCTCGGGATGCCCTAAGTCGTGTCTAAGACCAGCAGGGAGGTCTCTGAATGTGATCCCACCGTAGGGAGGCACTGAGCCCACGGGGCCAATCGAGCGGCCCTAGGACTCACTAGAGAAGCCCTCTGGTATTTTTGGAGTGCGTCTCTGGACCACTTACCGACCCTATTGAATGGGGCACGGGCCTCCACTTGGACTTACCCGATAACAGCTCACCGGAGGTGTCACTGCTCGCGCCCACTAAGGGTAGCCCGACATACTCTACCCCTCCTTACGAACGAAAAGGATGCGTGAGGGCTGCACAAAAAAGACAGGGAAACTCCTGATCGCCCACTTGCCCCGCGCAGAGGCTCGGGGGCTCTTCCTACAACCAAGCCGAGGCCCAGTGACCCGAACTCGCACTCAAGGGCTCAGCAAACGTGATAAAACCCCTCGCTCAACATGAGAAAAGCCCCTAGAGGAATAAATCCACTCCTCTAGGGCCTCGGGGGCTACACCCGGTGGGTGCGCTCACGCGCACCCACTGAGGCCTCAAGTACGAAACACCATCCCACTAGGAGCTGCCGTGAGCCAAGTCTCGTCAAAACCTTAGGAAGAGCGCTCACACTCTCCCCGAAGCTCGGGGGCTACTGTCGGGTACCATAAAAAGGGGTCCCCTAAACAAGAACCAAAAAAATCGCTTAAACCCTGTAAAAATGGAAGGCAAGGGACAACTATCGGCAAACCCCCACCTTATCCAAGGCTTGGCTGGACCGCTCGGCCCACCTTGAACAATATCTGGGCTCACCCAAAGCGGTCTCGGCCCAAAATGAAACTGTAAGGCCTCGGACAAGGTACCAATTCTCCACCTCACTTGAGGCCCCACCCGTAAGGCCTCGGACTATAGCACCATGAAAAAACACTGCGCAACCAGTTTAGTACCATACTGGAAACTCTAAGATTGCCGGATCGACTTAAATACCAGGGCTAGGGACGCGTAGTAACCTTCGGTTAACCATTTTGAACGAAGCGAGGACGAAAGTTCAAGTGGGTTGCTACGTGGGTGGGACCACTCCTCGGAAGAGTGGCCTGGGCCATGTATGTTGGGACTGGTTGTTACATAACGCCCCTATGCCTTCCTTCGACTATAAAAGAGAGTGACCAGGGCCGCTTATAGGGACGAACTCACGAAACACAAAGACACACACGGATAGAAACATCGCCCAAACGAACACACACAGACACACTCACAGGTTGAAAGCTCTAGTTTGGTTTTGGTGAATTGATAAAACCCTAAGTGCTAACCTAGTTTATCAAGTGATCATGAGATAGGTAGCACACTTCAAGTGGAGAAGCTAATGAAGATCATAGCATGACAATGGTGATGGCATGGCGATGATCAAGGGCTTAAACTTGAAAAGAAGAAAGAGAAAAACAAAAGGCTCAAGGCAAAGGTATAAATCATAGGAGCTATTTTGTTTTGGTGATCAAGACACTTAGAGAGTGTGATCACATTTAGGTTTGATAGCCGTACTATTAAGAGGGGTGAAACTCATATCGGAATACGGTTATCAAAGTGCCACTAGATGCTCTAACTCATTGCATATGCATTTAGGATCTAGTGGAATGCTAACACCCTTGATAATATTTGTGAAAATATGCTAACACATGTGCACAAGGTGATACACTTGGTGGTTGGCACATTGGAGCAAGGGTGAAGAAGTTAGAAGTGAAAACGGAGGAGATGCCAGCGTCGGTCAAGTGACCGGACGCTGGATCCAAAAGCACCGGACACTGACTTTCTACGTTCGGTCATGTTGACTGGCTGTACAGTGGCTAGGGTTTACCACCGGACGCTGTGCTGTGTCCGGTCAAGTTGGACCAGACACGTCCGGTCGAGGAAAACCGGTTTTCAACCCTTATTGTACTTGACCGGACGCTGAGGCTCCAGCGTCCGGTCAGTTTTGCCGGAGCGTTCGGTCAGCTTCATAGCCGTTGAAATCTGATGAATAGCGTTTGAAGCTAGTGACACGTGGCGTCCATCAGTGGACCGGACGCTGAGTCTAGGGTCCGGTCAGTAAGACCGGAGCGTCCGGTTAGAGCGCAGTGTACCCAGTGAAGGGGTACAACGGCTCTATTTCATGGGAGCTTCTATTTAAGCTCCATGGCCAGCTGTGGCTCATATCTTTGGTCATTTTCATTGACATAGCAACCTTGTGAGCCTAGCCAAAGTCCTCCCACTTATCTCCATCATTGATTCATCATCATAGTGAGATTGGGAGTGATCCAAGTGCATTGCTTGAGTGATTGCATCTAGAGGCACTTGGTGTTCGTGTTTCGCTACGGGATTTGCTTGTTACTCTTGGTGGTTGCTGCCACCTAGATGGCTTGGGGCAGCGAGGATCGTCGAGTGGAGGGTGGTGATTGTCTCTGGCTCCGATTGTGGTGATTGTGAGGGGTTCTTGACCTTTCTCCGGTGGAGAGCCAAAAGGTACTCTAGTGGATTGCTCGTGGCTTGTGTGATCCTCATCTTGTGTTGGTTGTGCGGCACCCTATTGAGGGTTTGGCGTGTGAAGCCAATTAGCGCGTGAACCTCCAAGTGAGTGAATCGCCACAACGAGGACTAGCTTGCCAGCAAGCAAGTGAACCTCGGTAAAAATCATTATGTTCATCATTGATTCTGAGGTGATTGGTCTTCATTGTTATTCATCCTTGTGATTGATTGATTGGTTCTCTCATCTACATGGCGGTATAATCTCCTTGATCGCTCTCTTTACTTTACCGCAAACTAGTTGACAAGCTCTTTAGTGTAGCTAGTTGTGAGAGCTTCCTTGCTTGGTTGGTGTGGCTCTTTAGTTAGCATTTGAGAGCACACTAACATAGGGTAGTGTCATAGCTCTTGTGTGAATCGACACTATCTAAACTAGAATTGTGGTAGGTGGCTTGTATTTTGAGTAGGATAGCGCAACACTTGCTTCGCCTCATAATTATCTAACTATTTTGTTAAGTGTTGTTGTAGAATTTTATTAGGCTATTCACCCCCTAGCCATTAGGACCTTTCAAGTGGTATCGGAGCTGAGGTCACCGTTATTTGAGGCTTAACAACCTTCGGTGTTAAAATGGCTCAAATCAACAACACTAAGAAGCCACCCCAATTTGATGGCTCCAACTATCCTTATTGGAAGGCCAAGATGACAACTTATATCAAGTCAATCAATAGGAAGGTTTGGAAGGTAGAAACAAAAATTGAGATTGAAGATCCAGAGAATCCCATTGCGGTCGAAGAAGTACTTCTCCAAAACAATGATATTGCTCTAAGTGCTATTCATGATGCAATTGATGAAAGAACATTTGAGTAAATCAAGAATATTGAGATGGCTCATGAAGCTTGGAAGAAATTGGAAGAATCATTTGAGGGTACTCAAGCCGTGAAGGGTGCAAAGGCATAGATTCTTAAAGAGAAGTTTGCAAGCTTCAAGATGAAGGAAGATGAGAGTGTGCCAAACATGTTCCATCGGTTGGAAGTGATTGTCAATGATCTCAAGACACTTGGTGAGAAGATAGAGGACAAGGACTTCTCAAATAAGTTCTTGAGATGTTTGCCTGCAAGATTTGGCATGTTGGTCACCCTACTAGTGAGGACCGGTTTGAACACAATGACACCAAACCAAATCTTGGGAGATATCATGACCGATGATGCTTATAGAGATGATGATGAGAAGGAAGAAAAGAGGGAGAAGAAAGATGACAAGAAGGATGACAAGAAGAAAAGCGTGGCATTCAAAGCCACATCATCCAAGGGCAAAGCAAAGCAAGAGACATCAAGTGAAGAAGATGAATCTTGGGATGATGATGATGATGAGAAGATGGCTCTATTTGTCAAGAGATTTGGCAAGTTCATGGTGAAGAAGGGCTACCGTGCAAGAAGAAAGAAGTCTTCATCCAAGAACAAAGAAGAGTCAAGAAGGTGCTTCAAGTGTGGAAGCAAAGATCATCTTGTTGCTCAATGCCCATACAATAGTGACAATGATGATGACAACAAGAAGAACAAGAAGAAGGATAAGAAGGAAAAGAAAGAGAAGAAGGACAAGATGGCCTTCAAGAAGAAGAAGGGTGGTTCATATGTAGTCACTTGGGATAGTGATGCTTCCTCAAGTGATGATGATGATGATAGTGATGATCACAAGACCACCAAGAAGAAGGCTCTTGCAAGCATTGCTATTAATGAGAAGCCTTCTCTCTTTGAATCTTCATCATGTTTCATGGCTAAGGCCACTAAGGTACAATCTTGTGATGATGAAAGTGATGAAGAACATGTTGATGATAATGAACATGAAAATAAAAATGATAGTGATAGTGATGATGATGAACCTAATAAGGATGAATTATTTGACATGCTAGAAGATGCTAGAGAACACTTTGATATCAAGAGAAGGGAATGCAAAAGCTTACATAAGGAACTAAAAGCCCTTAAGCAAGCCTTTGATGAGCTCAATGCATCTCATGGGAGGCTAGAGGAAGCCAATGAGAAGCTTGGCAAAGCTCACAAAAAGCTTGAAAAGGCTCATTCCTCTTTGCTTGATGAGCAAAATAAAAAGAAACATGTTGAAACTAGCAATATAGGTTTAACTTGTGACATAATTGATGAATCACTATCTATGCCTATCATTGTTGCTCCTACTAACCCTTCTTGTAGCACTTCCACTTCTACCTCATCTAGTAGTGATGGTCTCACTTGTGATGCCTCACTAGTGGTTGAAAATGAGAACCTCAAGAAGGAGGTCACTAAGCTCACTCACAACCTAGCTAAGGCTTATGGTGGTGAGGACCGCTTGCTTATGTGCTTGGGTAGCCAAAGAGCTTCTCTCTATAAAGAGGGATTGGGCTATACCCCCAAGAAAGGCAAAGCGGCCTTTGCTCCTTACAAGACTAGTTTTGTGAAGAACAATGGTCGGTTTTGCACTAGTTGCAAGCAAGTGGGTCACAAAGAGCAAGAATGCAAAAATAAGAACAAAAATGCTAATGCATCCTTTATTAAGCTTGATTCATGCTATATGCTTACTAAGGGCACAAATGGTGTAAAGGCTAAGTTCATTGGTAAACCATGGATGGGCTCAAAGAAGAAAGCCATTTGGGTACCAAAGAGCCTAGTGACTAACCTTCAAGGACCCAAGCAAGTTTGGGTACCTAAAAAGAATTGATCTTCTTTTGTAGGTCAATTACAGAGCCGGAGGAAGGCATTGGGTTCTTGATAGTGGGTGTACTCAACACATGACCGGTGATGCAAGAATGTTCAACTCAATCAACACCAATGGCAATGATGGTTATGATAGTATCACATTTGGTGACAATGGCAAAGGCAAGGTCAAAGGGCTTGGTAAGATTGCAATATCCAATGACATGAGTATATCCAATGTGTTGCTAGTAGAGAGCTTGAACTTCAATTTGCTATCCGTGGCTCAATTGTGTGATCTTGGATTCAAATGCATATTTGGGGTAGATGATGTAGAGATCATAAGTGTAGATGGCTCTAACTTGATCTTCAAAGGCTTTAGATATGAGAATCTATACTTGGTTGATTTCAATGCTAGTGAAGCTAGATTATCTACATGCTTGTTTACTAAGTCTAGCATGGGTTGGTTATGGCATAGAAGGCTTGGTCATGTTGGAATGAAACAATTGAATAGATTGATTGAGCATGACTTAGTTAAAGGCTTGAAAGATGTTGTGTTTGAAAAGGATAAGCTTTGTAGCTCTTGTCAAGCCGGCAAACAAGTTGGAAACACCCATCCTAAGAAAAGCATGATGAGCACTAGTAAAGCATTTAAGTTATTGCACATGGATTTGTTTGGGCCAACACAATACACTAGCAACGGTGGAAATAAATATGGCTTTGTGATAGTGGATGACTATACTAGATATACTTGGGTATTCTTTCTAGTGGACAAAAGTGATGTATTTGCAACATTCAAATCATTTGTCAAAGGCATTCACAATGAGTTTGAAACAACCATCAAGAGAGTTAGAAGTGACAATGAGAGTGAGTTTAAGAACACTAGAATTGATGAGTTATGTGATGAGTTTGGAATTAGACATCAATTCTCGGCCAAATACACTCCACAATCAAATGGTCTTGTTGAGAGGAAGAATAGAACACTCATTGATATGGCAAGGTCTATGCTTAGTGAGTACAATGTGAGTCAATCCTTTTGGGCCGAAGCTATCAACACGGCTTGCTATTGTAGCAACCACCTCTATTGTCACCGATTAGAAGAAAAAACACCATATGAGCTCTTGAATGGTAGAAAGCCCAACATTGCATATTTTCGAGTCTTTGGTTGCAAATGGTATATCTTGAAGAAAGGCACAAGATTAGGCAAGTTTAACAAGAAATGTGATGAATGATTCCTACTTGGTTACTCCACTACAAGCAAAGCATATAGAGTTTGGAATTTGGATAGTGGTACTCTTGAGGAAGTTTATGATGTTGAATTTGATGAAACCAAGGGTTCATAAGTAGAAGATGAGAACTTAGAAGATGTTAGAGGCATTCAACTTTCAAATGCCATGAAGAACATGGATATTGGTGAATTGAGGCCTAGGCAAGTGAATGATGATGAAGATGATCAAGTGCAAGTGCTCTCCAACTCAAATGTGCAAGATGATACAAGTCAAGATAGTGCAAGTGGATCTCATGACATTGATCAAGATCAAGTGGCTAGTACATCATCTCAACCCAATGATCTAACAAGTGCAAGCAATCAAGTTCCATTGCTCCAACCAACAAGTATTGCAAGAGATCATCCTTTGGATACAATCATTGGTGATATTTCAAGAGGTGTATAAACAAGATCAAGATTGGCATCATTTTATGAACACTTCTCATTTGTGTCATCCATTGAACCAAAGAAGATAGATGAAGCTTTGAAGGATGTTGATTGGGTAAATGCTATGCATGAAGAGTTGAATAATTTCACAAGAAATCAAGTATGGGGGTTGGTAGAAAGACCAAAGGGACACAATGTGATTGGAACCAAATGGGTCTTTAGAAACAAGAAAGATCAAGATGGGATAGCAGTAAGGAATAAAGCAAGATTGGTAGCACAAGGCTATACACAAGTTGAAGGTCTTGACTTTAGAGAAACATATGCCCTGGTTGCTAGATTGGAAGCAATAAGAATCTTGCTGGCCTATGCTTGTGCTCACAACATCAAGCTCTATCAAATGGATGTCAAGAGTGCATTCCTCAATGGTTATATCAATGAAGAAGTATATGTTGAGCAACCTCCTGGTTTTGAAGATGATAAAAAGTCCAACCATGTATACAAGTTGAAGAAGGCATTGTATGGCTTGAAGCAAGCACCTAGAGCACGGTATGAGAGATTGAGAGATTTCCTACTCTCTAAAGGGTTCACCATGGGTAAGGTTGACACCACTCTTTTCATCAAGAAGATTGGAAAAGATCTATTTGTATTGCAAATCTATGTTGATGACATCATATTTGGATCAACAAATCAAGAATTTTGTGATGAGTTTGGAAAGATGATGGCTAATGAGTTTGAGATGTCCATGATTGGAGAGTTAAGTTACTTCCTTGGTCTTCAAATCAAGCAATTGAAGAATGGTACATTTGTGAGTCAAGGCAAGTATATCAAGGACATGATCAAGAAGTTTGGCATGATTGATAGCAAAGTCATTAGCACACCAATGGGAACAAATAGCAACTTGGATAGTGATGCAAGTGGAAATATGGTAGATCAAAAGTTGTATTGGTCTATGATTGGAAGCCTACTCTATGTGACCGCATCAAGGCCGGATGTCATGTTTAGTGTATGCATGTGTGCTAGATTTCAAGCCTCATCAAGAGAAAGTCATTTGAAGGCTACAAAGAGGATATGAGGTACTTGAAGCATACACCAAATGTTGGTTTATGGTATCCCAAAGGAGCAAAGTTTGAGCTACTTGGTTACTCTGACTCAGATTATGCGGGATGCAAGGTTGAAAGGAAGAGCACCTCGGGCACATGTCAATTGTTGGGAAGATCACTTGTTTCATGGTCTTCAAAGAAGCAAAATAGTGTTGCATTATCAACCCCGAAGCCGAATACATATCCGCCGGTAGTTGTTGTGCACAAATACTTTGGATGAAGACCACTTTAAGTGATTTTGGAATCAAGTTTAAGAAAGTACCATTGCTATATGACAATGAGAGTGCAATCAAGTTAACCAACAATCTGGTTCAACATGCAAGAACAAAGCACATTGATGTCCGCCACCATTTCATAAGAGATCACCAACAAAAAGGGGACATTTGCATTGAGAGTGTAGGCATCGAAGATCAACTTGCCGATATATTCACCAAGCCATTGGATGAGAAAAGGTTTTGCAAGCTAAGGAATGAGTTGAACATATTGGATTTCTCAAATATGTGTTGATGCACCTCACTCATATGACATGCCTCTCCTTCGAGCAATCCAAGGTAAAAGTTGATTGGCATGACATACATCCTTGCTAAGAACATATTTAGTGCATCTAGTCATATTTTCAATCTTATTAGGACCTCTCAAGTGGTTCTATCTTATTAGGCTCATTCATGAAAATTAAATGATTTTAATGTCTATATGATATCACTATTGCTTCTATGCTTGACTTGATCTAGTGATAGCATATAACATATTTGTGAGCTTGTAAACCTAGTGTTTAATCTAGAAAATGAACTATAAGTGTTTAACTCAACATGGTACAAGATAACCCTTATTTGGAGGTGTGAAGAAGCTTGTCCTTGGATCAAACCGAGTTAAATATCTTTGGGAAATAATCTAGAATTGAACCAAATTTGGGAAAATGACCCTCACTCCATTGATTGACATTGATAATCTCGACCCTATAAGTAATTCTATCGACATCTAGAACCTTTATGGTCATTGATGACAAAGGGGGAGAGAAACAAAGATAAGGGTGAGAGAGAGGGGAGAGAGAAACAAAGATAAGGGAGATATATGAAAAAGGAAAGGGATCAACAAAAATTTTGAGCACACAAGTAGGGGGAGCAAGCTCATGAACTTATATGGTGCATTTGAATGTGCATTTCATATGTTTGCTTGCATGGCATAAGTATTAAAGTCAAACATCCATGCTTGTGTGATGAATGTTAGTTGTAAGATTGAATGATGAAATGAAATCACTAGATAACTTTCATTTCTGAATAAGTCTTTACAAGTGGTATCTCTCAAAAATATGTTTCCAAGTGATATAGAACCAACCATGGTGCTAAGGATGGTATATTGGTGCACTCCGATTGGTATCACGCTTCAAAGGTCTATCTTTTATACCTTAGCATCATATGGTAGACATTGACTCCTACATTTCCTATCTAAGCATATGTGCAAGCTTTAATCCAAACTCTTAGCACATATGTAGGGGGAGAAATTGCTACCATTTAGGGTTCATGAAACTTGTCCATATCCTTTTACACATGGTAAATATGCTTGGGCAAGCAACATGGATTTCAATTGAATTTCAATTCATATCTTTGTATAAGGGTTGTCATCAATTACCAAAAAGGGGGAGATTGAAAGCTCTAGTTTGGTTTTGGTGAATTGATGAAACCCTAAGTGCTAACCTAGTTTATCAAGTGATCATGAGATAGGTAGCACACTTCAAGTGGAGAAGCTAATGAAGATCATAGCATGACAATGGTGATGGCATGGCGATGATCAAGGGCTTAAACTTGAAAAGAAGAAAGAGAAAAACAAAAAGCTTAAGGCAAAGGTATAAACCATAGGAGCTATTTTGTTTTGGTGATCAAGACACTTAGAGAGTGTGATCACATTTAGGTTTGATAGTCGTACTATTAAGAGGGGTGAAACTCGTATCAGAATACGGTTATCAAAGTGCCACTAGATGCTCTAACTCATTGCATATGCATTTACGATCTAGTGGAATGCTAACACCCTTGATAATATTTGTGAAAATATGCTAACACATGTGCACAAGGTGATACACTTGGTGGTTGACACATTGGAGCAAGGGTGAAGAAGTTAGAAGTGAAAACAGAGGAGATGCCAGCATCGGTCAAGTGACCGGACGCTGGATCCAAAAGCACCAGACACTGACTTTCTACGTTCGGTCATGTTGACTGGCTGTACAGTGGCTAGGGTTTACCACCGGACGCTGTGCTGTGTCCGGTCAAGTTGGACCGGACACGTCCAGTCGAGGAAAACCGGTTTTCAACCCTTACTGTACTTGACCGAACGCCGAGGCTCCAGCGTCCGGTCTGTTTTGCCGGAGCGTCCGGTCAGCTTCGTAGCCGTTGAAATCTGACAAACAGCGTTTGAAGCTAGTGACGCGTGGCGTCCATCAGTGGACCAGACGCTGAGTCTAGGGTCCGGTCAGTAAGACCGGAGCGTCCGGTCAGAGCGCAGTGTACCCAGTGAAGGGGTACAACGGCTCTATTTCGTGGGAGCTTCTATTTAAGCCCCATGGCCGGCTGTGGCTCATATCTTTGGCCATTTTCATTGACATAGCAACCTTGTGAGCCTAGCCAAAGTCCTCCCACTTATCTCCATCATTGATTCATCATCATAGTGAGATTAGGAGTGATCCAAGTGCATTGCTTGAGTGATTGCATCTAGAGGCACTTGGTGTTCATGTTTCGCTATGGGATTCGCTTGTTACACTTGGTGGTTGCCGCCACCTAGATGGCTTGGGGCAGCGAGGATCGTCGAGCGGAGGGTGGTGATTGTCTCCGGCTCCGATTGTGGTGATTGTGAGGGGTTCTTAACCTTTCCCCGGCGGAGAGCCAAAAGGTACTCTAGTGGATTGCTCGTGGCTTGTGTGATCCTCATCTTGTGTTGGTTGTGCGGCACCCTATTGAGGGTTTAGCATGTGAAGCCAATTAGCGCGTGAACCTCCAAGTGAGTGAATCGCCACAACGAGGACTAGCTTGCCGGCAAGCAAGTGAACCTTGATAAAAATCATTGTGTTCATCATTGATTCCGAGGTGATTGGTCTTCGTTGTTATTCATCCTTGTGATTGATTGATTGGTTCTCTCATCTACACGGTGGTATAATCTCCTTAATCACTCTCTTTACTTTACCGCAAACTAGTTGACAAGCTCTTTAGTGTAGCTAGTTGTGAGAGCTTCCTTGCTTGGTTGGTGTGGTTCTTTAGTTAGCGTTTGAGAGCACACTAACATAGGGTAGTGTCATAGCTCTTGTGTGAATCGACACTATCTAAACTAGAATTGTGGTAGGTGGTTTGCATTTTGAGTAGGCTAGCGCAACACTTGCTTTGCCTCATAATTGTCTAACTATTTTGTTAAGTGTTGTTGTAGAATTTTATTAGGCTATTCACCCCCTAGCCATTAGGACCTTTCACATGTGCAAGCAACGCACAACGTTCTGTAACTCACACTCCTCCTCACTGCAAGAGATCAACATCTCAAGCAACCCACGCCGCTCCACGCAGAGATCTAGAACTAGCTCCCTCTCTCGCTCAGCTTGTAAACCCCTACGACAAGCACCTCGGTGCAAGGAATACAAGATCGCTCTCTTAGACTGGACATAGGGCACCTATTGCCTAAACCAGCATAAACCTTGTGTCTCTTTTCATCACCATCCGGGATTAGGGGCATGCAGTACACTTTCACTAGCCGGTTGAGGGTCCGCCGGTCCAAAACACCAACAAGATGTTTCAGTGGTATGTTGCAAGTGTGTTGGATGGATGTTGCAAAAGTAGGTCAAGATGTTGCATATGTTGCAATGGTTGTACACGTATGTTGCAAACGTCTGTTCCTAATGTTTTATCTGTGTTTTCGGATGTTGCAAGTGTGTTTATTTGGATGTTGCATATGTTTCACACATATGTTGCAAGTGTTTTATCTAAATGTTGTGTATGTTTGCAATTGTTTCACGTGTTTTCAGGTGTTTTTGCAAGTGTTTCTGATGTATGTTTTAAGTATTTCATCGGTTTTCATACGTATGTTGCAATTGATCTAGATGTCTCAAAAGTAGATCGGGTGTTGCATCTCCCTCTTTGCCTTCTGCTGCCTCGCCTCGGTGTCTCCTCCTCGTCTTCTGCTGCCTTGCATCCTTCTTAGACCACAGAGGGGGCACAACAAAGGTCGGTGGTGGGGGCGCGCCGGTGGATGGCGGCGCGGACGTGAGCGCATGCTCTTTCCTTCTCTGTTACGCAGGTAGGAATAGGATTTCCGTTGGACTCTAGTTTTTTTTAGAAGTATCCGTCGGACTTCAGTTGGTGGGCAGGGATACCGCTTGAGGCTTTTACATGTATGCCATTAAGAAAGTTTGTAATTACACAGAACCCATTAAAAAAGATGACCGCACACAGGTGCCACTGCTCTAAACTTCTTTTCCTTACCAGCCATTCCGTCCTTGTTCTGTTTGCTTTTCGCCGTTTGGTGTGGGACCGGCCAATGAAATTCTCCAGATTGCCCTTACGCACAAAAACACTCCCTCTCCTTCCTCTGCCCACAAAAAGATTCCTCCTCCTCCGACTGCCACTGTCGCTGCCTCCTCCCCCCTTTTCACTTGCCTTCGCTCTCCCCTCTTTCCGCGCGCCCTTCTCCTCCATCTAGGGTTTCCCACCCCACAGTCGCCGCCACCGCTCGATCCGAGGCAGATGCCGCCCACAGCCACCACGGCGCTGCCGTCCCAGGCCCCGTCTAACTCAGGTACGCACGCGCGCGCTAGATCCGATCAGCTCCGGTGCCCCGCTGCCTTCTCTCTGTATCTCTATTCGTGTTCGCCGTCTCCTCCAAGCATAGCCTCATGCTGATGGTGCCTTGCTCTGTTCCGACAGGGGATCCGCTGTACCCGGAGCTCTGGCGCGCCTACGCCGGTTCGCTCGTTACCGTCCCCCGCCGTGTGTGCAGGTTCATTGTGTCCAGGAGAACATATCTCCCCGTCGCTCGTCTTCCTTCGCCGCTTCCCCACGAATCTCGCTGTCCGGCTTTCGGTCTCCGCTTTCCCAGTCCGTCCAGTGGTCATGGACCCGTCTCTCTCCTCGCCCACCTCGCCTCTCCGGCTCTCTGGAACCCCCACCGGCCCGAGCTCAAGCCCTGCCCGTACCCCAAGGCCCACCCTCATGGCGGTCGGCCCCGGTCGCTAGCCCACCACCGCCTCCCTCTGCACCATCTCGCCGTCCCCGTCCCCGCCCACCGCCGTGGAGTCGTTCGGCTTCAACGCGCTCAAGGAGACCTTCGTCGTGGACGTGGCGGCCGCCGACACACGCCCGCTCGACGTCTCGCTCGCCACGCCCTTCACCATGGCGTCCTCGCGCCTTGTCGCGGTGAACAACGTCGCCGTGCGCGTCGAGCTCCGCAGCGGCGCCGTCGGGTGGGGGAGGCGCCTATGCTGCCCTCCGTCACCGCCGAGGACCAGCCCGCGGCGCTCGTGGTGTGAGACCACAGCGACCCGTGGGTACGCTGCTCGTGGTGGTGTTCATGGCCGGCACGGCATTCTGGCTCTTCTTCCCACCAATCTGCAGGGAAGGAACAGAGGAGGTGCTGCTGGAGGAGTGGGCAACGGTGGGGGTGTTCTTCAACCTGAGAGATATGTTCTCCAGCACCCCCACTCTCGGGTTAGCTGATCTTCTTTTTCCGTTAGCAAGATATGATGTAGTCGTCAAGGGCAGTGGCGGAGCCACAGGATATGCCGGGTATACACCGGCATACCCTGCAAAACCGACGGCAAGTAGTATATATATACTATATAATATAGTGTATACTTTGTATTTATAAAAAATGAAATAGCATACCTGGACACCATCGCTTGATGACGGGAGGCCCATGTAACGCAGGCCACTCGGCAAGTGAACCCATACGGTATGCGCGCTCTGAGTCTCCAACTCTGTACACGATGTTTCAGTTTCCTAATTTGAGTACGGAGCCACGGAGGAACACACCGCCTACGCCTGACGCCCTGACCGGGTGAGTTGAGTCGGTGCCGCCCTGGCCCCTGGTGCCTGCCGGCTGCCGCCCTCTGCCCTGCTCTGAATTGGAGGATCGCCGTCTATTTCTCGCATATTTTGTCTGCAATATTTACGGTGATTTAATCTTTGCTCTTCAGGTTTTTATAGAAAATTATTGTTTAGCCTTTTGAATGATTGTCTAGTTAGTTTCGTTGAGCGAGATATTTTTTTTAAAGTTGATGAAAATGATATAGTCAAGACATTCATGTCCCTTCATAAGCGTCGAATAAATCAGTGAGAAAAATAGCATTGTAAGTCTCTGGTACTCTTTTATGCCTATATTTGAACTATTTATATTGTATTTAGTGGATGGTCTGAATCTAATCCTTGAATTTATCGAATCATATTGTAAAATTTACAATTATTATCGAATTGATAAAATAGATTTACCGAGTTGTATATAAAATTTTTTGAGCGGCATACCCTAAGCTAAAATCCTAAATTCGTTACTGGTGGGTAACATGAACAATTTCACTGACCGGTCCCACACCAAACAGCGAAAAACAAAAAGAACAAGGACGGAATGGCTTATAAGGTAAAAAAGTTTAGAACAGTGACACCTGTGTACGGTCACCTTTTTTAATGACTTCTGTGTAATTATAAACTTTCTTAATGACATATACCTAAAAGTCTCGTACCGCTTCCGTTGCTAGCCCAAGCCCACTATCGAGTCACTGTTGGCTGGTGGGAGCCGCGTTCGGACGCGCCGTTGGGGCCGGACATCGGGGCGCCAGTGCCTCTTGTTCAAGAGAGCCTAGCGCACACACGTACAGTTACGTACTTGTGACTGCTGCCAATGAAATCTAGGATCTAGCTCTGGTTCCTTTCGTGAAAAAGCAAGCCGCAGATCGGCGGCCGGCGCAACGGAACCGTTATTTCGCCTCGCGGGCCACCACCGTGTCCGGACGCAGTAGTCCAACTGTCCAAGCGCAGCAGCGGCTGCCTGTGGGTTCATCAGAAGACTATCAGAGTGACAGCGACAGGGAGGAGGGTGAAATCGAGGAAATTCATTCAGGTCACTCGTCGGCCCGGCCGGGTTTGCGGTGTGACGGATCGGGATTCCATCATCATCATCACGCCAAGCGCCTCGGCCGCGGCCTGCGGCTTTGGCGCCGGGTTGGTCGCCTTCCTTTCCTTCCCTCGACCGCTCCACGGTGGCGTCAACTGGCTTCGCCATATATAATAACGAGCGCCCCGGCAACTCCAAGCGCAGGCCAATCCACTCAACAACCTCTAGAGCTCCAAGCAACCAAAGCCCGGTCGGTAGCCCACCACTCGCTCGGGTGTTCACGCATTGCTGGAGCCGGGGAACATGGGGACCACAGAGGCGAGGCGGCGACGGTGAAAGAGCCGGGGAACATGGACCACAGAGGCGAGGCGGCGACGGTGGAGTTCACCGACCTCGGCATGGCCGGCGTGGTCCATGGACGCGAGGCAAGCATGAGCACCGGCACGTTCTACGGCCAGCTCGGCGCTGCCACGGCGTACCACAACTCCGCCGAGTTCGCGTGCCATGTCCGCGCTGCGTCCGCCGGCACGGCGCCTGTCGCCGTGTTCCACCGTGAACCCGGACCCGGCGTGGTGTACGCCAACATCGGCGCGTCCTGGCAGCAGCCAGGCCCGCCCGATGTGGTGCTTGTCGGCCACGACAGCTACTTCTACTCTGCGCTGCAGCCCCGCCCGGGCGCCGGACGTGGCGTGGTGCTTGCTGCCCTGCTCTCCGGCGGCCTCGGCGCGATGTACAACGGGGATTACGCGCTGCCACCCCGTCCCCGACGGCGCCGGACATGCGAGTTGTTTGTCGGCCTGCTCTCGGGTGGCGTCGACGTGGTGTACGACCACTACGGCTACTACGCGTGGCAGCCCCGCTCGGGCGCCGGACGTGGCGAGGAGTTTCCAGGCCCCCTCCCTGACGGTGTCGGCTCGGTATTCCACCACAACTCAGGCGACTTCGCGCAGCAGACTCTCCCGGGCAACGGGCGCGCCGGCGGGATTGCTGGCGCCCTCCGTGACCCCAACCTCAGCGCAGGGTACGACGGCTCCGGGGCCTGCTAACGACCTCGGCGCTGTGTATGACAACCGCGGCATGGTGATCGAACACCTGCGTCGCCTCCTTCCGTTCGCCGGAATCGGCGCCTGCTCCGTGGCTGTCAATGGGCTTGCCGCCGGCCTGGGATCGCCAGCTGTTGCCTTTCATCTCTTCGCTCTGCTTTTGAGCGGCCTGTTTCTGCTTATCCTGCACGTGCTGCGTGTGTAACCTTGTCCGATGCTGGGTGGACTGAAGCAACCAAAGATCTGATTATCATGTGATAGGATGATTTGATTACAAATTTGGTGGGGAATAATCCGGCATGTGTGTTGTGTAGGGGTTCTGGATCAGGAGTCGTTGTTTGTCCTGCCCTTGTGTTGGCGTCAGGTTCGCTTGGATTTGTCGTGTCAAAATCTACCCGTCAGCGCAAAATATGGTCTTTGTATCATCATTGTGTTGAACTTTGCTGTTTGTTTACTTTTTGATACAAGATCGAGTATAAAGCTATTATTGTTCACCGAAATGACTTCATTAAACTTTTATTGAGAGGTAATTGGTTTTATATCTTCTTCATCTCCTTTATTTCTATTATTATCGTAATTCTTATCTATTTTTAGCTTTTTTTGATTTAAAATATATTAACTTTGCTACTGCCGTATACTCATTTAATCATGTATAATTGTTATCGATTTAAATGGCCGATCTATGCCCAAATTCTAACTCCGCCCCCGCTGAATGCACCGGCTAGGCCATATCAACTGCCTGCAGTTTGGGTATATTAACAGGGCCTTCCCAAACTTAGAAATAGGAGCGTAAGCAGGAAAATGTCTAGTAACAATGTGATGTCGTTTTGTCTGAATAAAACAGAAACAAAAATGGTGTACTAGGCACTGCAGTCCGTAGGCAGGGGTCCATAGATGATGGAAAGGAGCATACCTGAGCTGAGCTGATGCTTACAGAGTTACAGCTATGCTTGTATTAGGGCATCCGTCGTCTCGGATGGCCCCGCTGGCAGGTCGAGAGGACAGAAGGCTCCTCTATCTGTTTCTATCCACTCACCTCTAGCACCGTAGTTTTCTAAACAAAAGAAAAAGAAAAAACTCATCGCAGCGCCGCTAGCCTGCGACCGCGCTCCGCCGCGCATCCCGTCCGCCATCTCCACCGTGCCTCCTGCCCGCCTTCTCTCCACTGTGCGCTCCCGCTCTCCATCGCGTCACCCGCCTGCCTTCTGCACCGAAGCGACCTACTGCGGCCTTCTCTACCGGACCTGCAGCGGTCTTCTCCACCGTGACGTTGCTACCGGGCGTGGTGTGCGGCTACCCTCTCCCAGTCGCGCAACCGCTGTGTCGGGGACCTAATACCGGGGTACCCCAGAAGGTGGAACCGATAACCACCGAACGTGAAAAACTTCTGGACGCATAAGGGCGTCGCTTCATCCCTTGTTCGAATGACAGGAGTTTGGTTCCGCCTCGCCCGACGCCTTTGTGACATAACTCCGCCTCGCCCGAGGGCTCAGGGTTAATCTCCGTCTCGCCCGACGCCTTTGGGACAGGCTCGGTCTCGCCCGAGGGCCGAGGGATAAACTCCGTCTCGCCCGACGCCTTTAGGACGGGCTCGGTCTCGCCCGAGGGCTGAGGGATAGATTCCGCCTCGCTCAACCCCGGAGGGGCGAGGTCGGTCTCGCCTGAGAGATAGGAATTAGTCTCCGTTTTCGCCCGACGGCAAGGAACGAGTCTCACCCTGCTCCATAGGAATATCTAAAGACTGGATTCACCTTACCTGACAGCTTCTCCCCATTCCCTCAAGATGATAGGGACAGGGCAAGACAAGACATTTGGGTCAACCATGGCTCCAAAAACCATACCCTGCGCCCTGGCAGGAAAAGTACTGCCAGGGGATGACGGCATAGGTGCTTTAGACCCTTCCGAGCGTCACAGAACCCGAAAGGTTGTACAGGTGCGTGTTTCTCGCCCTATAGGGTTGTAGGCGCCGCCTTCAGTCCCGGGACACCGAACCCGACGAAGATATACGACAACCGCTACGCTCCAGAAAAGGACTTAATATCTCCACGCACGATGGACATTCCGTCACCATGCTATGGACCCAAGGGAGCGGCACCCGCTTCCCGACCCCTCAGGTCCGCCAAGTCAGAAGACCTTGACCACATCGTCGCTCCGGACCCCGACCCCTTGTCCCTCCGACGAAGACTCACAGGAACCAGAAGGCGTGCAGAGCAAGGCTGGGAGAGGCCAATAAGTCAAAACCACTGTACTACAGCCCACACCCTGCGCAGGGCAGCATTCTGTAATCAACCTGACATTCTACAGAGACATCAACAGTATTATAGGTGCCTATCTTCCTTCGCACTCATCAGAATGAAGGAGGAGGATTGGGTAGACGTGAGCCACAAGATTAAGTAGAATATACATCCTAAACCCTCGCCCTTGTAAAAGCCACCCCCTTCCTCTATAAAAGGGGATGCGCTTCCTCCATCAAGGGGGCGAACTCTTAAGACCGAAACGAGACCACGCACTCATACACATAGTCAAGCGGCTACGAAGCTCTTGACCTACTTTCAACCCTTCCATCAGAGACTTGGGACCGGTCCCTCTCTCGATCGTTTGTACCCCTTACTACAGACCGTTCACGGTGCTAATAACACGAGCAGCAGCAAACTAGACGTAGGGACATTTGGCCCGAACCAGTATAAATCTTATGTCCTTCAGCGCACCATCTGAGCCTAACACGCATTACTATAAATTTACTTGCCGGTGCTTGTACGAAACACCGACAGTTGGCGCGCCAGGTAGGGGACTTGCGCGTTCCAAATCAGGCCTCGGATGGCCACCCACGCAATCACTTGGGCCCCGGGCGCACACGTGTGTTTCGGCGACCTAGATTTCATCGTCACACTAGGAGGAGAGCTGGGGCTGACTCACTCAGCCGCCCCATCTCTCCCTTCCATCAACCTCAGCCATCTTAGGCTTGAGGGCCCACTGGGCAACTCCCTGGGAGTCCCGTCATCAAGGGAGGCCTCTCACAATGCCACCCTATGTCCGGAAGGGTCCGTACGGAGTGCCCCGATAGCGTTTCCGTTCGGTCTCCGCAACGTTGCGGCAATCGCTGGCCGCCTTCTGGCGCTACGTATGGTTCAATCACCCATGGACATCGAGTTCGTGGGGGCGATTGAGCAGGATACGGAGACCCTCTACGGGCTCCTCAACGAGGAACCAGGATCGTTCTCCAGCTCGGATTCCAGTAGGGGGATCCACCACCCTTCCCGGGAATGCTTCATGACGCAAACCCCCAAGGGTCACGTTGAAAGTGTCTCCAGGGAAGAGGTCACCCCCACAAACAACCTTGATGGCAGATCCAGGGATGAGACGGCAGCCCCATCTCGCCTAAGGATGGAGCAGCTGAGGGCCCGTCAGCAAGAGATCAATGAGGCCGAGCAAGGGCTCGTCCGGGAGTACGCGGACATCAATCGTGAGATTGAACGCCGCAAAGACGGGGGGCGCGCGCGCGCCACGGCCCGCACCGTACACCAAAGGATCCTCACCGACGATGGGGCCCTTCCTCACTTTGCCCGAGCCAGTCAAAACATCACCGCAGCAACCGCCTTGCTGCATGGCCTTCTGGAGGCCACGACGTCCGAGGATCGCCGCGCCCATCGAGAAATTCGCACGTTGCTCGAGTGGGCGGCGACGCAGCAGGCGGAAAGTTTGTTGTCCCGACGATGCGAACCCGACACCAACCAGTGCGCGCCCTCAGTATGTCCCACCAAGGACACATCCGTCCACCAAACACCGCCAGACGGCAGGCACCCCTCCGCCCTCCTAGTGCATCAACGCCTCGGCCATGACCGCGACGTATGCAGCATCATCGACGCCCAGAGATGCGCCCACGGTGACGATGGAGAAGCAGCACGCCGTGGCTACCATCCCCGACGTGGCGGACGCTACGATAGCAACGAGGACCGGAGCCCAAGCCCCAGCCTACCAGGCCCTCAGGCCTTCGGTCGACACATCCTCAACGCTGCGTTCCCCCTATGGTATCGACCGCCTACCAACATTCCTAAATATTCTAGCGAAACAAATCCTGGGCTTTGGCTCAAAGACTATCGGCTTGCATGTTAGGCCGGTGGTGCGAGTGATGACAACTTCATTATTCGCAATCTCCCGCTGTTCTTGGCCGATTCGGCGCGAGCATGGCTGGAGCACCTACCGTCCAATGCTATTCAGAGTTGGGCGGATCTGATGGAGATCTTCGTGGGCAACTTCCAGGGCATGTACAAACGCCCTGGAAACCCAAGGGACCTCAAGAACTACTGGTAGAAGGCCGATGAAACCCTCCGCAGGTACATCCGGCGCTTCTCTCGATAGTGCAATGAGCTCCCGAACGTCGCCGACGCCGACGTGATAGGAGCCTTTTTGTCCAGGACGACCTACGAATCCCTGGTCCACAAGCTAGGACACAGGGGCCCGTGGACTACCAAGGAACTCCTAGACATCACCACCAGTCACGCCTCTAGAGAGGAGGCGGTCAGAGCCATCTTTGATCGCTCCGACAGAAAGACAAGGCAGAATGAGGACGCCGGCGAAGGCGCCTCCAACTGTCCCGCCAAAGGGAAAAATAAGAAGCAACGGCGCGACAACTCGCTCGCGGCCGCTGCTGACCGCAAAGGTGGTCGAAAGCCCACGGAGGGCACTCCGAACCACTTCGAGAAAATGCTCAAGGGGCCATGCCCAAACCACGCCTTCCTGGCCAAGCATCTATACAAAGAATGCAGCCTTATGCGCAAATACTTGGCCAGGGGAAGGAGCCTGTTCCCACCACTGACGACACAGAGGAGAAGGACGACACCTTTCCAATGCTGACCAGCGCTCTCATGATCTTCAAAGGATCAATGGCCTATGACTCTAGGCGCCGCCAGAAGGTCGCACGTCGTGAGGTCTATACCGCCGGACCGACCATGCCAGCTTTTCTCCGGTGGTCAGAATCCGCCATAACCTTCGACCGGACCGACCATCTGGATGCCATCCCACACCCGGGAAGGTACCCGCTCGTCGTCGATCCAATCGTCGGTCCAAAGCGGCTCACCAAAGTACTGATGGATGGGGGCAGCGGCCTCAACATCATGTACGCCAAGACGCTTGACGAGATGGGCGTCGACCGAACAAACCTCCGTCCCATCTGAGCACCTTTCCATGGCGTCGTGCCTGGAAGGCAAGCCGTGCCACTGGGGTAGATCGACCTGCCCGTCACTTTTGGGGATCAGACCAATTACTGGACTGAGACCCTCACCTTCGATGTAGTAGGGTTCCTAGGGACTTTCCATGCCATATTGGGGTGACCATGCTACGCGAAGTTCATCGCCGTGCCCAATTATACGTACCTGAAGCTGAAGATGCCGGGCCCCCGCGGAGTCATCACCATCGGCACCTCCTTCCAGCGTGCTTACGAGTGCGAGGTCGAATGCTGCGGACACACATCTGTAGTCATCGCCTCTGAAGAGCTCGCCACCCTTAAGGAGAAGGTCGTCGAAGAGGCACCCGATGCAAAGAAATCAACCGGGTCGTTCGAATCGGTAGAAGGCTCCAGGGAGGTCCTCTTGGATCCCAGCAGCTCCGAGGGCAAAAAAGTCCGTATCGGGACCGCACTCTCCTCTGAATAGGAAAGCGCGCTCATCGACTTCCTTCGCGCCAACAAAGACATCTTTGCGTGGAAACCCTCGGATGTGCCGGGCATCCCGAGGGAGGTCGCCGAGCATACTCTCCAGGTCCTCCCGGGCTCCAAGCCGGTGAAACAACGCCTGCGCCGCTTCGACGAGGAGAAACACAGGGCCATCGATGAGGAGATAGCCAAACTACTGGCCGTAGGATTTATTAAGGAAGTATACCACCCAGAGTGGTTAGCAAATCCTGTTCTTGTCCGAAAAAAGAGCGGAAAATGGAGAATGTGTGTCGATTATACTGGCCTCAACAAAGCATATCCAAAGGATCCATTTCCTTTGCCACAAATAGACCAAATAGTCGATTCCACCTCGGGGTGCGAAGCCCTCTGCTTCCTTGACGCATACTCCGGCTACCATCAAATCACGATGAAAGAGTCCGACCAGCTCGTGACATCTTTTATCATTCCCTTCGGATCGTTTTGCTACATTTCAATGCCGTTCGGTCTGAAGAATGCCGGGGCAACGTACCAGCGCTGTATCCTCAATTGCTTCGGAGACCTCATCGGGCGAACCGTTGAGGCCTATGTCGACGACATCGTAGTCAAATCCAAGCAAGCCGACCACCTTGTCGTCGACCTTGAACAAACCTTTGCGAAACTCCGGGCAAACGGCATCAAACTCAATCCCAAAAAATGTGTTTTTGGGGTCTCGAGGGGCATGCTGCTCGGCTTCATCATCTCCGAGCGTGGCATCGAAGCCAACCCAGAGAAAATATCAGCCATCACAAGGATGGGCCCGATCCAAAACATAAAGGGGGTTCAGCGGATCACAGGGTGCCTTGCCGCCCTCAGCCGATTCATTTCACACCTCGGCGAACGAGGACTCCCCCTTTATCGACTCCTAAAGAAAGCCGACCGCTTCGAGTGGACGGCCAAGGCTCAGGAGGCGCTTGACATGGTTAAGCGATTTTTAGCTAAACCGCCGGTCTTAGTTCCTCCATGCAACTAAGAATCCCTCCTACTCTATATATCGGCCACCACCCAAGTGGTTAGCTCTGCCTTAGTAGTAGAGCGAGAGGAAGAGGGACATGCCTTCAAAGTGCAGCGCCCTGTGTATTTCATAAGCGAGGTGTTATCCGACTCCAAGACCCGCTACTCCCAAATCCAGAAACTCCTCTACGCCATCCTCATCACCAAAAGGAAGCTATGCCACTACTTTGAGTCACACCCTGTGACAGTAGTAACGTCGTTCCCCCTCGGCGAGGTAGTCCATAGCCATGATGCTATGGGAAGAACCGCAAAGTGGGCACTCAAGCTGATGGATCAGGGGATTTCTTATGCCCCCGAACAACGATCAAATCTCAGGTACTGGCTGACTTCATCACGGAGTGGACCGAGGTCCAGATGCCACCGGCAACCATCGATCAAGAGTAATGGACAAAGTACTTCGATGGATCACTGATGAAGAAGGGCACCGAAGCAGGACTAGTCTTTGTATCTCCCCACGGAGTCCACATGAGGTACATGGTTCGGCTCCATTTCCCCTCATCAAACAATACTGCGGAATACGAAGCGCTCATCAACGGCCTACGAATCGCTATCGAGCTAGGCATCCGACGCCTCGACATCAGGGGCGACTCTCAGCTGGTCGTCAACCAGGTCATGAAAGAGTCATGCTGCCACAAAGCCAAGATGGAGGCATACTGTCAAGAAGTCCGACGGCTGGAGGACAAATTCGATGGCCTCGAACTCAATCACATCCCCAGGCGCCTCAATGAAGCGGCCAACATGCTTGCAAAAGCAGCATCCGGCCGAGAGCCAGTCCCAACAAGCGTCTTTGCTAGTGATCAACACAAACCCTCGGTATGCTACACGGGGTCAGAACAAGCCAACGATGGCCCTTCTAGTTCGACCCCCGGGGCCGATCCACCGACTGCTCTACCTGACCTCGAGGTCATGGAGCTAGAAGAGGACCCAGCAGTGGAGTCCAACCCTCCCGATGACTGGAGAATGCTTTACCTCGACTACCTCCTCCACGACATACTACCGGCTGACAAGACGGAAGCCCGACGGCTCACACGACGCGCCAAGTCCTTCGTTCTTGTAGAGGACAAACTCTACAAATGAAGTCACATCAGAATTCTGCAACTCTATATCCCTGGCGAACAGGGAAAACTCCTGCTAGGCGACATCCACGGTGGAGTATGCGGTCATCATGCTTCACCAAGAACCTTGGATGGGAATGCATTCTGACAAGGTTTCTACTGGCCCACCGCGGTAGCCGATGCCGAGCAAATCGTACGCACCTGCGAAGGGTGCCAGTACTACGCTCGGCAAACACACCTCCCGGCCCAGGCTCTCCAGATGATCCCCATCACGTGGCCCTTCATGGTCTGGGGGCTCGACCTGGTTGGGCCACTCAAAAAGGCGCCCGAGGGCTTTACCCACCTGCTTGTCACCATAGACAAGTTTACAAAATGGATTGAAGCTCGACCAATATCCACAATCAAATCCGAGCAAGCCGTGCTGTTCTTCCTCGACATCGTCCATAGCTTTGGAGTGCCAAACTCTAGCATCACGGACAACGGCACGCAGTTCACCAGTAGGAAATTCATTCGATTCTGTGATGAACAACACATCCGGATCGATTAGGTAGCCGTCGCACACCCCCGGACGAACGGGCAGGTCGAGCGCGCAAACGGCATGCTTCTTCAAGGCCTCAAACCTAGAATTTTCAACCGATTGAACAAATTCGGTGCATGCTGGCTAGCTGAACTCCTGGCCGTGCTCTGGAGCCTAAGGACAACTCCTAGCTAGGCCACCGGCTACACACCTTTCTTCATGGTCTATGGTTCCGAGGCCGTTCTCCCAACGGACCTCGACTACGGAGCACCAAGAATCAGAGCATACGATGAACAGGGGGCCAAAGCATCTCACCAAGACACCATGGACCAGCTAGATGAAGCCCACGACATCACCCTCCTCCATTTGGCTAAGTACCAGCAGGCGCTATGACGGTACCATAGCCGACGGGTGCGGGGTCGAGCCTTCAACGTCGGAGACCTCATCCTCCGTCTTGTGCAGAGCAACAAGGACCGCCACAAACTCTCCCCGCCTTGGGAAGGGCCCTACGTCGTCGCGAAAGTACTTCGCCTAGGCGCCTACTGATTGAAAACCATCAACGGCGAGGTCTTCACCAATGCCTAGAATATCGAGCAGCTACGTCGTTTCTATCCTTAAAAAAGCTTACACTTCTTACTTATCAGGTTTTGTCATAACAAAACCTCGATTCTTAGTGACTTCCGCCCCCTGCAAATCGCGAGGGGACAGACCTCACTCGGGGGCTGGCATGTGATCGTAACATATGACATATGTAATACAAGTATTACGCTTGCAAAAAACTCCTGTGTTATACTTACAAACATTCTCTAAGTTTTCCATTCGCCTCATAAATGAGTCCCAAGGGCTAAGATCTTGGGAACCAATTCTAAATACAACTGGTAGGACTGCGAGACACCCACGCCCCAGCGGCTGCAACCTCTTTGCTCACCAGTTCAATCAGAATTAGTTCACCCACGTTCCTAGCTTCTTATGACTTAGACCATGAGAAGGGTCGAAAAGCACTAAAATCATTCCTACAGAAAGGAGAAAGATAAAAAATTGCTTGCCATAAGCGAAGGATGTAATTTTGTTCATTTTTCGCACAAATTCATCACTTACAAAGCGATTTCATTACAAAAAGGAACGATATACTTATAAATTCAGAGGACTATTTACTCGGGGGCTTCCCCACAAAGTTATTTCATTACAGTCTCTGCTTAGCTCTACTACAAGTACTACTACGGTCGCCGCGCCACGCTCTCCATCGGCGACGCCCAGGGCATGTACACGGGCCAGCTCGTCTACTGCGGTCACCATGCCGTGCTCTCCATCGGCGACATCCCGATATCCTGCCACTTCGCTGGATCCTCGAAGGCGCCACCGCCTGTGACGCCTCCGCCGAAGCGTCCAGGGACTACGTCATCGTCGTCAGCCACAACCTCGACAGCAACGCCACCGCCAGGGCATCTAGGGACTATGCCATCATCCCTAGCCATAACCCTGACAATGGCGTATGGGCAGGAAACACCTCTTGCCAAAGGAGGAGCACAGCGGACGATGGCATAGTCGACGACGTACGACGCCCACCGGCGCCTCTTCTCCTTCGACTACAATGACTCCTCAGCAAGGGCAGCACGCACCATCTCATCTACGTTGGATAACCTCCGGCTCGACATCACACACCAGACTCGCGAGCAAATTTGTGAGTTTTCTCTCTTTCTCTAGCATTACTGTTCCTCACTCAGGAATTGTCGCGACGCACGGACGCGTTCGGCGGAAAGGAAGAAGAAGGAGAGATAGCGGCTCAGAGGCAGAAGGGGAGGTGGGATGAGAACTCCTCTCTCCCTCCCTATTTAAAGTGGAGGCACGGTAGCTAAGGAAAGGCAAAAGGTTGGATGAAAAACCCTCTCCCTTCCCCTCTTTAAATATGGAATCAATGCTGATTGATATCTGAGGGGACGCGCCGGAACTGATGGGACGCACTTTGGTCAACGAAGCATCCCTCTTTGGTCAAACTGAGCACTGCCTGGGTATGGCCCGCTACTGACCCACTCCAGACATGGCAATTAAGGTGCCCACATAGGCAGACAACCCTTCACCTCCCCATGTAGGACCACGGACGATCCGATGATAGGACCTTTTGGATCTCCTAGGCTTGCCGGTCGGCCCAGAAGACACGACGAACGAACGTCCAAAGAAAGATAAGCATCTCAGCTTTCTTACTTTATGCGTTAAAATTCATTCACGAGTTTTCGACCACGTCAAACGGCGGGGACATGAACATCACTCGGGGGCTGCCGAGGATGACTACCAGTCTAGACATCCTCTTCACCTGACCCCTCCGTACGCTTGAAACCAGGAGTATGGAATACAGGCATAGAACTTTAAGTAAAACTGGACGAACTGGCAGACCCTACGCCTCGGTGGCTATGGTGTTTCCGTTCACCAGAAAAACCATGCTCAAACACCCCTCGTGTCTCCGACTTCAACGTCTGCCTTCTCAAGAAGGGTTCAGAGGGGTCTGCCTATAGAGTCTCTCCCAAAGGAGAAGCTGTCAGGTTCCCCAAGTTAATTAAATGGCTCGGATCGCCACCGAGACATGAAAAACAAAGAATAGCAATTCTTATGTAGGTTACTCCAACCTCATCGTGAACATCAGGGTCCGAACCCCGCGCAGACACATTTGGTAGGAGCCTTTTGTCACTCATACCGCCAAGGTAACGTTGCTGACCCGCCTTCATTTCGATTATATTATACGTAGGCAAAACATCCCAACGCTTCGTGTCGCATCATGAAACGGCCGTCGCCTCATTTGATATAGGCGACCATAGGCTGAGGTTCGAAGGTCGGCCTACGAAGGGCTCGAGGCTGCCTCATGCCGAATAGAGCCAGGGAGAGATAACCGAGACAAGCCCCAGTGGCCCTGCCTGACCCCGCTTAGAAGCGGACAGGGACGTCTTGACCTTCTCTCGTTCAATTCTAACCCCGAGCCAAACCCACAGAATCTCCGTCGAGGAGAGGCCATCGGGTCACCGGAGCCTATCGAACGGCTCAGGCATCTGCCGGGAGGCGGGTTAAGAAGTAGTGGAGTGCCACCAGAGGGCTCTACCGACCCCATCAGCAAATGATGGACCTGAATTCCACACGAACGTACCCGTTAGTGAGCTTGTTGAGCGCGATACTTGAGCCATCGAGGCAAGTGTCGTTCACTCAGCCCCTCTGGTTGCGAAAACCGAGGATGCGGTAACACGCAAATAACGGCTGACCCCTATCAGACCCTGACAAGGCTTGGGGGCTCAAGCCAATCAATACAGGGACATAGGATCGAAGGCCCCACCTTGCCAAGCCCATAGAGTCCCTAGTTGGGGATTTCTATTGGAAGACAGGGCGGGGAATATTGCGATGACATCCACGGACTTCGTCGACCCTGTCACCAAAACCACAGTTTCGGTCTCCAGTAACCCCCGACCCCAGCAAATGCAGGGGGTCAGACCTTACTCAGGGGCTGGTTAAGGTATGGCTACCTCCTTTCTTTCTTTCGAAACAATCTCCTCGCATCATGACCAGTGGCATAATTCAGGGGAACAGATTGGTAAGATCGCAAAAAATCAAACAAAACGAAATTACGACGCAAAATCATGAAAAAGCATCCAGACTCGAAAAATACCAACACTTGTCCATATATTACATATAAGTTGTTCTCAAAATTGTTCGACTAATTACTCCCGCAGAGGGAGAACCATCTCTTTCAGATTGTCTGCCAGGTTCTTCACAAGGGGAGCAACCATCTCCTCTACTTCCTCTAGCTCTTCATCCTCGTAGGTGGACGGGAAGCCTTCGCTCATCACCTTCAGGTTTATTTCCTTCTCGTAATGGGCATGGGCGACGGTGAAGGCCTGGGTAATCCCGGCGTGAAAGGCACTCTCCTCAAGCTGGCCCACCCGAGCCGTGATACCTACGACATGAGCCGCAAGTGGGCTGGTCTCCACCGGCTCCGTCACATTCAGGGCATTAAGGACCACCCTGACTGCAACTTGTAGAAGATCGTGCTCATCGCTCTCAACCTGAAGGGCCCTTCGCGCATAGGCAGCCTCTTTTTCTAGCTTGACGGAGACGTTCTCAGCGCTCAACCTTCGGTTCACCACATCACCAAGCTCTGCCCGGAGAGAGCGGACCACCGCGATGTCCTCGTCCACCTTCTACTGGAGGGCCATGGCCCTACTCTCGGCCTCCCACCGGAGTTCCCGCTCCATCTCCAGCTCCTTCAGGACTTCGCTGGCCTTCTCATTGGCCACAACATTCCTTTGCAGCAGCTCATCTCACTCTTTTTGGAGCCTGGCAATCTCCTCCCCATCCAGCTTGGACCTCGCCGACAGATCCTCGAACATCCCGTGGGCCTCCTCCACGTCCTGACACGCGTGAGCCTCCCGCTCCTAGGCGGTAGCAAGCTGGGCGGCCATGTCTGCTCACAGCCGAGCCTCCTCGGAGAGGCGATCCCACTCCACCTTTTGCTCACGGAGGAATTGGGATTTATTCCAGCTACGAGCAACAAGAACCTGAAGAGGAAGAAGACTGGTGTCAAAAATGCGAAAACTCAAAAACATACGAAGAAAGAAGAAAGCCTAGAAAATACCTGAGTGGTAGGGATAACGATCTCACGGAGGGCTCCTCTGGCCTGGTCCAGGGCATTCAGCATGGTCGAGATCCCGATGTCAAGACCCTCCTGCTCCATGCTCTCGGAATGATCATCAAGCGAGAAAAGAGCCGACGTTGGGTCCTGAGCGGCCATCCACTGGAGCGGCGGCTCCCCCCACGCAGGGGAGCGGCTTCCTCCCGACAAAGGGGCCGGGGGCGGCTCCCCCTGACCCTGTGCGGCACCACTGCCGCACTCGAGGACCCTTCGGCTAGACCCTCCTCCGTCTGGGCCACTTCGAGCGCCACGGGCAGATCCACCTGGGCCCCTAGTGGCACGGATTGCACTATGCCCTCGGGCGCCACCACGACCGCGCCCGGCTGATCCTGGCTTGATGCGGTCATGACCACCTCCACCGGCGGTATGCAGCCCTCGGCTGGCTTTTCCACGTTCACCATGGAGGAGGCCGCTTGCTCAGTAACCTCCACGAGCGTGGGGGCCACCACGGGCACCGTCGGGTCAGCCAACGCGGCCCCAATGTCGGCACCACTCCTGCCCAAAACGGGGGTGACTCTAGGTGATGCCGTTTGTCCTGCTTGAAGGGCGAGACTCTTCTTAGGTGCCAGCCCTAGGGGGTGACCCATCCGCAAGAACCTGCACAAAGGTAATAACCATTAAAGTCAAAATAGAAATGGAAAAAGGATGAAAACAGGGGAATCGGCAGCTTACGTTGACGTCCTCGGCCAGTGGAAGCATTTTGGGGATGGATCCCTAGATCCCTGCCCCGACTCATCTGGGCGGGACTGTTTCAAGCCTGCCCCCTGCTCTGGGGCAGGGGGGTCCATCTCATCGGGTGCAACACCAGAGTTGCTCCCCTCCATCGTCTCATCGGGCGCGGCACCAGAGCCGCCCCCCTCCATCGTCTCACAGGGTGCAGCACCAGAGCTGCTCCCCTCCATCATCGCCTCGGGGTTGGCGGCAGCAAGCCCACCCTCCCCCATCCACCGATCCTTAGCCAGCACACCGTGCGAAGTGGCGGACTCACCGGCCTCCACTGACCTCATCGATTCACTTCCCTCCACATGGAAAGGGAAGGGCCCCTACACGGATGGGTGGCCACTTGTCAGCGTGTCCTCGTCCTCTAGGACGCCCCAATCCACGCCAATGGCTACCTCATTGTCGTCATCATCATCATCGTCATTGTTGTCGTCCTCACTGCTCACGTCCTCTCCCCGATCCCGTGCCTCCTGTTTTAGTCGTTTCGCCTTCTTCATCTCCTCCCTTGCTTTCTTGTCCCGCTCGGCCGTGAGTTGATTCGCCGCTGCCATGACCTTGTCCTTTGGTAGTGGAACCGGGCTATCCTTGAAGACCAGCCCCCTCGACTGGTCCTAACGTCATAAAGCAAGTGTTAAAAAATGGAGATCCAGGAAAAAGAAAAGAGCATGGGAGAAGAGGGCTTACGAATTCAAAGAATCTAGGCTCTAGCTGCATTGGGGGGTGTCCGGGCACCGGATACACAATGTCAATGACCCTGCCTGCAGAATCCTTCGTTGGCTCCATCGCCTCCTTGATGCGCTGCACCACTTCCGAGTAAGGGAGCGCCTCGTCAACGAGCACCATCCCCTCGAACGATATCCCAGGCATCATCCGATGCAGGGGAAGCACACGCGCCATCAGGGGCGCCACCCTCCTAGCATGGTAGGCACTGATAATCCCCGTCCCCTTTACACCCCGACCCTTTAGGGCTTGGAGGGCGAAAAGAAGGTCGGAGATGTGTTTCTTGTCTTTGGACTGGACGCCCCAGCCCCACGACTCTAGAACATCCACAATAAGACGTCCAGTATACTTTGGTAGGGTGGCACTCGCATCATCCCTAACATAAAACCACTACGAGTGCCATCCCTTGTTGGATGTCGCTAGACGCATGTATGGGTAACCCTTCGACCAGGTATGGCGCAGATGAATGCTGGCATATCCCATCGGTGCGTTCACATCTTTCCCCCTAATCTTCCTCTTTGACAAACTAATGTTAAAGAAATACCGCCACAAATCAAAATGGGGATCGATCCCCAGGAAACCCACGCATAGGGCAACAAACGCTGCCATGTGTTGAATCCCATTGGGAGTTAGATGCTGCAGCTCTACCTCATAGTAATCCAGCAGCCCCCAAAGGAATCTATGCGCGGGTATCCTGAATCCCCGCTCATGGAAGATGGCAAAAGAGACGACATACCCTTCAGGCGGCACCGGCTCACCCTCGTCGCTAGGTAGCAGCCACTCCTAGACGGCAGATAGTGGGCGGAGAAGGCCATGGCGGACGAGGCCCTCTAGATGCCGGGAGGTGATGCTTGATCTACCCCACAACTCCATTAAAGCGGTAGGGGGGAAGGGCAGGCACGAGCTTGACGGCGGCTGCAACACGAATGCAAGCCAATTGACGGTGGCGATGCGGGCGTAGGAGGCTGGGACGATTGGCGGCGGATGTTTCAGAACACAAAGGCAGGGGGGCGAAATATGGAACCTTGGGGGCGAACCCCGTGGTTTTATAGGGAGCGATGGACACGAGAAGGGCAACCGTCCGCCTCGATCTCCGGGCCTGGCATGCATGCCACCGCGTCACGTCGCGAGACACGCGCCCGCAGTCCATATCCTCTCACCTCAAAAATCTCGGTGGACGGTTCACCTTCTCCAGGCGAATCTGGACTATCTTCCCACCTGGGAAACGCAAGCCACGAAGGCCTTTTCTTTTTTCTTTAGCCCACCTAGGGCCCAGAAGCTCGGTGGCCGACCTAACTAAGGAAGGATCCACGAACGATCCGAAGTTAAGAGCAGAAGCACCAGTTAGGTCAGCCCTGAATTAGTTCCCAGCGAACGGGATACCATGACCTACTCAGAAAAACATCCAGTTGACAAAAAACCAAGTCCTTCAGCCTTACCCACAAAGGGACCGATACAACCCCCCGAGCGACTCTACTCGAATCACCCGGGGACTCGGGGGCTACACCCATCGGGTGCGCTCGCGCGCACCCTCTGGCAAAATAACTTCGATGAAGTCAGAAAAAACACCCTCCAGGTGGTTCTACTTGAATCACATAGAGACTCGGGGGCTACTGTCAGGGACCTAATACCGGGGTACCCTAGAAGGTGGAACCGATAACCAACGAACATGAAAAACTTCTGGACGCATAAGGGCGTCGCTTCATCCCTTGTTCGAATGATAGGAGTTTGGTTCCGCCTCGCCCGACGCCTTTGTGAGATAACTCCGCCTCGCCCGAGGGCTCAGGGTTAATCTCTGTCTCGCCCGATGCCTTTGGGATAGGCTCGGTCTCGCCCGAGGGCCGAGGGATAAACTCCGTCTCGCCCGACGCCTTTAGGATGGGCTCGGTCTCGCCCGAGGGCTGAGGGATAGATTCTGCCTCACCCGACCCTGGAGGGGCAAGGTTGGTCTTGCCTGAGAGATAGGAATTAGTCTCTGTTTTTGCCCGACGGCAAGGAACAAGTCTCACCCTGCTCCATAGGAGTATCTAAAGACTGGATTCACCTTACCTGATAGCTTCTCCCCATTCCCTCAAGATGATAGGGACAGGGCAAGACAAGACATTCGGGTCAACCATGGCTCCAAGAATCATACCCTGTGCCCTGGCAGGAAAAGTACTACCAGGGGATGATGGGACAGGTGCTTTAGACCCTTCCGGGCGTCATAGAACCCGAAAGGTTGTATAGGTGCATGCTTCTCGCCCTGTAGGGTTGTAGGTGCCGCCTTTAGTCCCGGGACACGGAACCCGACAAAGATATATGACAACCGCTACGCTCCAGAAAAGGACTTAATATCTCCACGCACGACGGACATTCCGTCACCATGCTATGGACCCAAGGGAGCGGCACCCGCTTCCCGACCCCTTAGGTCCACCAAGTCAGAAGGCCTTGACCACATCATCGCTCTGGACCCTGACCCCTCATCCCTCCGATGAAGACTCACAGGAACCAGAAGGCATGCGGAGCAAGGCTAGGAGAGGCCAATAAGTCAAAACCACTATACTATAGCCCACACCCTGCGTAGGGCAGCATTCTGTAATCAACCTAACATTCTACAGAGACATCAACAGTATTGTAGGCGCCTATCTTCCTTCGCACTCATCAGAATGAAAGAGGAGGATTGGGTAGACGTGAGCCACAAGATTAAGTAGAATATACATCCTAAACCCTCGCCCTTGTAAATGCCACCCCCTTCCTCTATAAAAGGGGATGCGCTTCCCCCATCAAGGGGATGAACTCTTTAGACCAAAACAAGACCATGCACTCATACACACAGTCAAGCAGCTACGAAGCTCTTGACCTACTTTCAACCCTTCCATCAGAGACTTGGGACCGGTCCCTCTCTCAATCATTTGTACCCTTTACTACAGACCGTTCACTGTGCTAATAACACGAGCAGCAGCAAACTAGACGTAGGGACATTCGGCCCGAACTAGTATAAATCTTGTGTCCTTCAGCGCACCATCCGAGCCTAACACGCATTACTATAAATTTACTTGCCGGTGCTTGTACGAAACACCGACACACTGCCGCTCCACCACGTTGCGGAGCCGCCATTGCTGGCCCGTCGCCTACAAGAGCCGTCGGGCCGCTACCTCTGGCATGCTTACGAGCCTCCATTCTCCCAAGCAGCAAGTAGATATTGCGCCGAAAGCACATATTGCGAGTGTATATTTCAAGTATTTTTAGAGGTATGTTGGAAGTATTTCGTATGAATGTTGCAAAAGTAGATCGAAGATGTTGCATATGTTGCAAGTGTCTATTCCTAATGTTTCATCTGTGTTTTCTTACGTATGTTGCAAGTGTGTTTATCTGGATGTTGCATATGTTTCACACATATGTTGTAAGTGTTTTGTCGGTGCAGAAAGTGACCAACTAGTAAATATTTGAAGTTTTATTGTACATTGTGATCGGAGGTGGCCTAGCGCTCAATGACATATGATTTATACTAGTTCGGGCAACATGCCCTACGTCCAGTCGGGGTCGATCGGTGACTTTATTCCTGAGCCCAGGCGCTTGAAGTCTGTAGTGGGGGTACAAACAAGAAGGAGAAAGGAGGGGGTGTACAAGAGGTTTGGTGGGCTCCGACCGGAAGGGCTACGATCGGAACTTGGTGGTCCTGCGGTTGTAAGGTGTTGATGTCGGTCTAGTGAGTCAGAGCTTGAAGAAGTCGACCTCCTCTCATTGGAGGGAGCGCATCCCTTTTTATAGATGAAGGGGATGGCTTTACATGTGAGAGGGAGAGAGTACGGATGTTTCTAAGTCTTGTCGCCCACGCTTGATGAAGATTGGATCACGGTTGACGACCCCAACACTGTCGATGTCGCTATAGAATGCCAGATGTGCACGGGAGGTTGAGCTATCTTCTTCAGGAAGGATGAACACCGGTACCTGCAAATACTTCTTGATGCCTAGCAGCATGTGAGGAGCCGCGCTATGTTCACTCGGTATGGCAAATCCTGGAGCCCATACTGTGATCGATGTCTAGAGACATGCGGGGGGCTTACCGTATGAGAGTTGTTAGCGGCCCCTACAATACTTTGTGTTAGGGTGGCTGCAGAGCACTGTTTTGTGCAGGGTATGGTCCCTGATATAGTGGTTTTGACTTGTGAGCCATGCCTTGCCTTTCTCCACACGTCTTCTGGTTCCTTCCGAACAGGGTGCCCCCGGTCGGATGGCTCCAGTTGGCTCTTAGTGCGCCGGTCGGAGAAAAGCGGTGAGCATGGTTCCCACGAGCCCCAGTTGTAGGGTCGAAGTAGGAAGCAGCGTTTTAGGCCTTCTATTTAGAGAAATTGCTTGGAGACGGCTGGTGCCCGAAGCGAGCGCTCCGGTCAAAGAGGTGGGCCAAAGAAGCTGACAAACAGGCACTTATTCTTTTGGGTAGACCTTCCAGTCGGCGACCGGACTGCCCTTCTGGCCCGTTGTGTTTTAGACTCTTGGGCTGGCCCATGAACTATATGTTGTTTTCTTGGGCCAAGCACGGGCATGGAAGCCGGTCCTCGAGGGACCCTGGGTTAATGAACTCGACAGGAGCCCCCGAGGCCACGGTCGATTTGAGCCGAATTGTCCGAGGGATTTTTTGTCTTACTGGCAGGTGCGTGCGAGCGCACCCACAGGTGTAGCCCCCGGGTGGTTTGGGTAGAACCGGTTGGGGGGGTTGTGCTGTGTCGGTGGGTGCGCACGAGTGTACCCGTGGGTGTGCGTGTTTTTAGTTTTGAGATGGAATTTTGTTTAACCATGGCGTCGTTGCGCGGCCGAGGTGTTTTTAAGCGCGGGGATTGGATTGAGACAAGAACTTACTGATCCCGACGTTGGTGTGCACCGGGGATCGGGCGAGGAAGTTTAGTTTGAGACAAACCCTGGCGTCGGTGCGCACCGTGAACGAAGATAGCTTAGTTTGGATGCAACAGAGTTTGATCTTTGGCGTTGATGCGTGCCGTGGGATCGGGCAAGGTGGAGTCGCTGGTAGACCCAGGCGTCGGTGTGCGCCGTGGGTCAAGAGTTAGTTTTAGTTAGTGAAGCCGTTACATGAGTTCGGAGTCATGGTCCCAAGAGCCATAGCCGGATGTCGCCAATCCAGTCGATGCGAGTTCAGAGTCACGGTCCCAAGAGCCGTAGCCGGATGTCACCTATCCAGTCGACGCGAGTTTAGAGTCATGGTCCCAAGAGCCATAGCCAGATGTCGCCTATCCAGTTGATGTGAGTTCAGAGTCACGGTCCCAAGAGCCGTAGCCAGATGTCGCCAATCCAATCGACGCGAGTTCGGAGTCGCGGTCCCTTGGCATTTGAGCCCCCAAGCCTTGTCGGGCCTTCGCGGGGGTTGGTGTGAGTCATTTTGCGCTACCCCATCCAGTTCCTCACAACTAGAGGGGCTGAGTTTCGTCGCCTGTCCTGATCGCTCGGGCTCAAAGACTAGCTCAGTGAGCTCGCTAACGGGTGTAATCGAGCGGAATCTAGGTCCGTCGTTCATGATGGGGTCGACATAGCCGTCTTGTGGCATTCCAATACTCCTTTACCTATAGCCCGATAGATGCCTAGGTCATTTCGTAGACCGACCCAGGTGGCCTAATGGCCTCCCCTCTATGGAGATTATGTGGGCTTAGCGAGAGGTTTAGGATCGAACGAGAAGGTTGAGATGACCCGGTTTGCCAGACCGGGCGAAGGCCGCACGGTACTCAACTACGGTTTTCTCCCCTGGCTCTGTTTGGTCACTCATGTCGAATGAGGCAAGCCGCCGCTTCGTGGCGCAACACGGAGCGTTTTGGTGCATTTCGCTGCACATGTGATGCTTAGTTCCCAAGCCCCCGGGCGGTTCATGCCCTAACCATCCAGGGGGTTCAGGCGTATGAGATGAATGCACATATGGATGTATGAATGATTTATAATGAAATAGAGGGGATTTTGGTAATGTTTACCTTGACGACTAGAGTGATGGGGCTCGGAGAGCCCTAGTCGGAAAAGTCCGACTGGGACTCTGACGACCTAAGTGACAGGGTTTGGAGAGCTTCAGTCGAAAATGTCCAACCGGGACCCATGCTCGTTGTCCACGATGGAGTCAGCATGGCCACATGGGGCACCCCTTGGCTTCCTTACCTATCAGTCAGTGTCTATCCTTACCTGTCATTCTGGTTCCTTTAGGTCTGGCCTGGGGAAGTGGGGAGCCGCCTGCGTGCGGTGGCGCTTTGGTTCCTGTGCCCGTCGTGTGGTAGTGGTTGATCGTGCAGTAGTGGTGGGCCATGGCCAGGCCACATCCCATCCGATCAGGAGCCGTTCCATCGAGCAGGGCGCATCTTATCTGCATTAAATGAAAGAGAGAAAATCTCACCCTGTCATTCTAGCTTCCCTGATCGGTGTGTCCCTCCGTAACCACCGCTCCCTTTTCCTTAAGTAGGAGAGGGGAGAGGGTTTTTGTTCTGCTCTCTTGCTTGTTCTTCGTCTGCCGCCGCCTTCTCTCCTCCTCTTTGCCATGAGCGTTCCTGAGAGCTGTGGAGGTTTCTAGGAAAGAAGGGGAGAGAGCAAAGGAGAAGAGAGGAACTCACCAAAATATCGGACTAGAGGTCGTCCACCATGAGGGCGTCGGTGCTGGAGGCGTTCATCGCGAAGGGGTTCCTGCTGCCATAGGAGGTGGCACACTAGAGGGTCCTCAGGAAGGAGGAGGAGTTCCTGCAACCTTGTCCTGATGAGGTGGTGTCTTTCCTTACCTTCCACAAGCGTGGGTTAGGATACCCCACGCACTGGTTCCTACATGGGCTCCTCAACGAGTGGGGCCTAGAACTGTAGCACCTCAATCCGACGGGGGTGCTGCACATCGCTGGCTTCATCACTGTTTGCAAGGCTTTCCTCAGGATGGAGCCGCACGTGGACCTCTTCCGGCTCTTCTTCTCTAGGAGAGCCATGGCGGACTGGAGTTCGGTCGAGATTGCTCTGGTCGGAGGCTTCACCCTGTAAAGGAAGCCACGCGCGGGAGGCTTGTATCCCGCATACTCCCCATGTGACTCCAACCGAGGATGGCACAAGGAGTGGTTCTACATTAGGAATCCGATGGGGGCACCGTTTCTAGCATTTACCGGCAGAGAGGCATAAGGTGGAGGCCATCGAGGAGGAGCTCTGGAAGCTCATAAGGGATGACCTCGATGGGGTGCGGGTGTTCCACACCCTTTACCATCACCGGGTTGCGTCGTTGGTAGAGAGGACGCACCCGATGTGGAAGTATGATGGCCGGTCGGACCCAGACCGTGTGTTGTCGGAGGAGCTGCCAGACGACAACATCTAGAGTCGTGTTGGCCGAGTGCTGTAGCTGAGGCCTAAAGAGACGGTGGTGGGAAAACCCATATCATTTAATGCCTCGATCGTGCCCTCGCTGGTATGCTCCCTTACCTTGCTCGTGCTTTTTCCTCTGTCCCTCTTCTTTTTTTTATTTCGGTTCATTCGTTCTGTAGGGGCTTGGGAGGTACAAGTTCCGGCCACACCTTCCCAAGGGGCCGGCGGGCTAGGCCCAACAAGCCACCCAGAAGGAGGCGACAGACACCTAGAAGAAGAAGAAAGCCAAGGAGGTTTATTAGAAAGAAGAGAAGAAGAAGGAGGTTGCCCGGCGCATGAGAGCCAGGGAACGTGCGAGCGACATCGAGTCAGATGATCCTACGGATCTAGACGACATGGTCTTCTCCGACGAGGAGGAGAGTCGGGAGGTCGTTGCGACCTCGGTGGTGCGTCGTGACCCTGCGGCGATGTCTGCTGGTGAGGAGCAGAAGGCCGCGTGGCGCGCGGAGGTTCCTACGTCAAGGAAGCATGTGGCAAGCGCGGATGTCGTCGGCGAATGGGCAACGAAGTGAACGCGGTCACCGTGCCCCTCGGCGGCGTTGCTAGCTCTGTCATCGTGTATGGCAGACACAGCTGGATGAGCCAGGCGGTCCGAGGAGCGGCTCGGCGACTGTGTGGTGACATGGCCGGTTCCAACGCTGAACTTGCGGCTGGAGGAGGCCCCGCCTACCATGGGTGCGGCCAAATAGTCCGAGCGGTTTGAGGGGCAGACTGGTGCTCGGTCGACGCGCGACTCATAGTTAGGGGATGCCCCGCCCGCTGCTCTGGTTGGGGAGCCCCGAGCTAAAGGTCGTAGCGACCCGCAGGCTAGGCAGGAGCGGGTTAGGTCGACTCTGACCCCGTCTAAAGTGAGGGGGCGCGGGTCGCAGTCCGGGAGCGGTCCACATCCTGTGGGCCCGTCATCACCGGAGTCTGTGTTTAGAGTGGGGCCACTCGCCACCCGGTATGTTTTCTTTTGTTCCTTCTTCGACTTTTGGTGGTCGAGTCTTTTTAGAGTGTGGCTTACCCATGATGATGCCGGGGTTGAGCATCGCCCTGACCTCCATGCAGGAGGTTTGGAGGCCCACCCTATAGCGTGTTGCGGCGAGCGACGGGGGTAGCAGGGTGGCGGCGGCGAAGCCTTCCCTCCTGGGGGTGGTGTCCCCCGACACGGTTGCTGGTAACGTGACAGCGGCAGCGATGTTGTTGTTGGTGTAACACCCCAGTGTTATGCTTGCATTTAGGCACTGCAAATCATGCATATCATACATCATCGAGCATTCTAATCACACATGCCTAATTATGTAAATAACAACTGAAACATTGTTTCGAAATATTTGAAACATGTGTGAAACCTGAATGTTGCATACCTTTGTTAGAATTGTTTTGCCCTAAATTTTGCTTGCTAGGTTAGTAGAACTTGTTTGGCTATCATGGTAAATCATCTAGAAATGTATAGTTCAATTTTTGGAGCAAGGTTTGTATTCAAATTAATTCAAAATTTGGCTTCAAAAGCAATTTCCCAAAAATTAGGGTTTGGAGTTAAACATTGACTTTGATTTTATAATTCAAAATCTAGAAAGAATTTGGCTATGGTCATAACAGCAAAGTTGTAGAGAATTAAATTCTAATCAACTTTCATTTTTGGTACATTTTCAAAAGATGTCATTTTATTGCTCAAAATAATATTTGAAGATAGCATTTAAAAATTCCTTGAAAATATATTTGGAAAATGCTTTTTCCTCCTTCGCGGGCCGCCGCTTCGCTTCTGGCCCACGACCAAAGTCGGCCCAGCCAGCCTCCCGCGTGTGCCTCGCCTCGCCTCGGCCCAGCCCAGCCCAGCGCCGCGCTGGCATGCCTCCGTGCGCCTGCCCGCTGACGCGCCGCGCCGCGCGCCCGACCGCGGCAGAGCGTGCCCGCCGCGTGGCGGCCATGCGCCGTCAACGCCGCTGCGCATCGCAGCTGGCCTGCGCCCATGCCCACGCACCCGCCTACACCTGCTGGAGCCGGTGCGCTCGCTCACTCCCTCCCGCGCTGCCTTTCCTCTCCGCCAGAGCCGAGAGCCCCAAGCTCTGCCTCTCACTGCGCCACGCACCCGCCGGCGCAATTCGCCGTGGCTCCTCCACCTCGGCCAGCAATCACGCGCCCGTAGCTCTGCCTCGCCCTCCTTCAAGTTGTGCTCGCGTTTGCGCCACCTGCCGAGCTCAGGTAGAGCCGCCTCAGCCTCGCCACCGACGGCCATGGCGCCGCCGTGCTCGGCCGCCATGGAAGTCACTGTCCTCCTCTTCTCCAGCCCCGCCTAGCTGCCCTACTACATTCGCCATCTTCTTGCTCATCCCGTGCGCCCACCAGCTCGCCCTGCCATGGCTGGAGATGGCTGCCGGCCTCGTGGCCGAGCCACGCCGCCACGCCAGCGCAAGCGCCGGCGTAGCCCCTACCTCAGCCGGCCAGGGCGAGTGGCCGTGGGCCGACGCCTGCCGGGCCGTCTTCCCCCTCCCTTGCGCTCAGGCCGCGCAGGCCAAAAGCGGCCGTGGGCCAGCTGATTCCAGCGGGCTGGCCCAGTAGCGTTTGAAGAAATTGTTTTCAATTTATTCTTTATTATTTGAAAATAGATATGGTTTGCAAAATGTTTGGATACTCAAAGTTGCTCCAAATCTATTGAAATAAATTTTTCTAGGTTCCTTATCATCAGATCTACTTGGAAAAAAATTGTGCATGTCATTTTTGAGATACTTTGCTGTAGAATTTTATTTAATCATGAATATTGCTGATAACTTGAAAAATATGTAGAAAAATCTATAAGCTTTAGAAAAATATGATTCCAAGTTTGTTAATCTTCTTATGTCATGTATTTCCTAGGAAAAATATGTTTCACGCATGTGCTGTGGGAAAATTTTGAGGTGTAGTTCAAGTACCTTTAATAGCTGATTTTTGTTAATTTTGCTAGAGAGCAAACTTTGTATAAAACATGCATGTGATAAATTTTGTACAGTCATTGTATGCTATGAAGAACCTAATAAAAATACTAACTCTGTTGTTTGACACTTTTCACAGTTCAAAGTATTTTTATGTTCATAATCTTGCCATAGCTTGTGATTTTTGTGTAGGCTAATCCACTCATTCAAAAATCATGAAAATCTGATGGTAGACTTCGTAGGGTAATACTATGCTGTAGTAATTTTCTAAGATTTTTCTAAGTAAGAAAAATAGAGGTTGCTATTCAAACCTGTTATTAATTAGGGTTTAATTAAGGGTTGCTTCATGTGTGTTTCAGAAATTAGAAAAGCTTTGGTGTATCTTTGAAGCATTTAATAAAATGTGTTGAATTAACATATTAGTAGTAGAAGAGAATGCAGTAGATGACATGTGCTTGTAGTCTATTTTCTTGGATGATGTTGACTACCTTGCATTCAAGCATATCCCTTGAATTCATCTCATCCGATGCACCGATTGCATAAGCACTTACGCACATTGCATCATATAGGATCGCAAACCGAGAACCCAGTTGTCATACCCGAGGAGCCCGAGGAGCAGCTCGAGGTGCAGCAGCAGGAAGTGTCAGAAGCCGATGAGGAGGACGTTGAGGAACTTCCGGAGTGCCCCGATCACCGTCCGAGCTCCTTCGAGAGAGGCAAGCCCCGGAGCATTTTTCTCCCGGTTTGCAATTATTTAATTAAATGCTTTACTTTAATTGATGCATTACGTTTAGGAGTTGTTTGCAACCATTGCTGCATTATACCTTGTTTACCTTTGTTATACTATATCCTTGTTACCCTGGTATCCGCAGTCGAGTCAATGCTTAGCTGGCTTAGACCGGTAGAAGTCGGGTGATTTCCTGTCACCTGCGAGCTATAGGTGGTTACCTGGATCTGCTTGGATGACTATGAAGTCATGGTATAACTAAGTGTTACATGAAGTTGAGACCGGACAGAGACTTATAGAGTTTTGGACTGTAGTGCTTTCCATCTGTGTCGATTAAGGACCGACCGTTGTTGGGCCTCGAGTCATGTTGAACGCATGCCTTACATTTAGCTGGCCGGATAAAGTACCTTCCGACCGCAAAGCTGGGAGATTTTTCGGGCCGAGTAGATTGCTCGCAACGCACTGTGTCAGAGCAGGTGTGGTAGGACACGGGGGCGGGATGATAAGACCAAAGTGCAGTCGGTCGGCCCTCGGGTACATGTGGTTCCTAGCAAACTCGAGATTCCTGGAAAGTTGACTCGGTGATCAATATCTCACTTTAGCGGGTGAGTGAGATTTGTGTAAGGAATAAATCACCAGCTGGTTAGGAATCGATTCGAATCGCCATCGCTCCTGGATAGTGAGCACTTGACTTGAGTTACTTCATCGTAGTAATTGTTTATGGAACACTTGGATAGTTATGATGAATATGACAGTATGGAAGTTGTTTAATGATCATTGGTTATCATTATCGGCTTAATCACATGTTTACTCTAGTATAGGTGCAAATCTAGTCGACAGGTTAATAATAATTAACTTGGCAATAATGCTTTTAGAAAGGTTCTTGAAATGCTAAAAATGCTTCTTTTTGCAAATGAGTCAGCTACCCTACTATAAAGCCCTTCATAATCCTTGGTGTCATTTATTTTCAGTTATGTCGGGTAAGTCTAGCTGAGTACCTTCTCATACTCAGGGTTTTATTCCCACTTGTTGCAGATGGGCAGATATATTATGGCTACTGTATCAACTGCCTTTATCCTGCGATGGGTGATGCTTAGGACCATGGGCATGGTCATTCCTTATGTCTCGCCTGATGCTTTTGTTGGAGATGATCATTCGCTGGCACTATATTTAAACTCCGCGTGTGTGTGTGGGGTTTGAACAAATGACTTTCGCTACTTTTATTCGAACTGGTTTTGTAATAACTATGTTGAAACTCTGATGTATCTGAGATTGTGAACTTTTATGTAATTTGTGATGGTGACCGCTAAACTTATTACGATCTTGGCTGGAATGGAAGTTGGTTTGAAATCCTTCGTGATTTCACGGACTACCAGGTTATACGAGCTTAAGTTTGCTAAATCGTCTGCTCTGGCGGATGATTTTCTTACTTAATTTCGTATAATTAGTCGGTTCTGTTATAGCTGGTATCAGAGCATGGTTTAGCATGTTACTGTTCACAAGTGTATTTAAAAACAAAAAGGCATTTGAAAAACATGATTTCCAAACTATAAAGTGTGCCAGTGGTCATATTCTTTATGCCCAGTTAAGGACTCTAGGTGGCTTAATTAAGTACTGACTTGGGGTTCTTGCATCATATTCTCTTTCTTCGCTCATACGGCGTGCTATTGTATGAGTGCCACTTGTTTGAGTGGTAATGAATGGATCATTTGCCTCTATGCCTCGGTAAGTGTGAGTTGTGAGAGCATGATTGGATACACCGCCGATCTAGGGTGAATGCTTATATGATGCTGGAGTAATTACATGTTCTACACATGTTTTACAAAGGTATCTCATGTATGGTTCTTCCGTCTGTGGAGGCGATGATGTCAATAGGACGATGGTTTGGGTAGTTACTACCGTTGTACACGTATCTGGGGATTCGTATAGAGCGTGTAGATAAAATTTACTGCTTTTATGCATTCATTGGGAATTGGGCTGAAATGAATCTTCTGTAGGTACATAACAACGCTATCATGTAGAACATATTAGCTACGTATTTGAGAGATTGTTTGTATGCCACCGAATTCGTCGTTAGAAATTATTTATTTCCTAAGTTTGTGAGAACGTACGGCACGTACATACATCATGTTACTTGTGCATTTCATTCATGTCATGCATTCTTCCCCTTATAAATTGATTATCTCCTTTTGATAAAAGTTGTATTACCTAAAATACGTTTCCCTGAGGTAATGAAAGAACTTTTGCTACAGATGGCCTGCACGAAGCAGACCGCCCGTAAGTCCATCGGAGGAAGAGCGCATCGATGTCCGTTGGCCCTGAGGGAGCACCGCACCACGGACACCTTCTTGAGTGAGTTTGGCATGCCAACTTTGCTTTGGAGAGTGCTCCATGATGTGGGGTACCCAGAGGGTCAAGAGCCGGTGTACTCTTGGAATGAGAGCCAGCTAGCAGAGGATGGACTCGCAGTGGCGGAGATCACGGTTCCTGCTCTCGGTGATGCTCCAGATTGGGATGGTTGGCACTTGGAGTTTAAGGGTCGCACTCCAGCTGAGGGTGCAGAGGGAGCAGCCTTCTGTGTCATCAGGGACATTATGAGCAGATTTCCCAGTGAGCTTGCAGCAACTCTAGCTGGCACTTTTCCTAGGGATGATCCTCGTGATGCTATTTGGGTTCAGCCTCAAGGAAGTGCATTGGTCAGAGGTCTAGCTGAAGGACAGGCTAGCGACAACCAGGCAATGAGTGCTATGTTCACCGCCATCAGAGCGTATGAGGGTCTCAAGAGTACCTACTGGACTTTGACTGGCTTGCGTGGTGAGGATAAGCTCAAGGGGAGAAAGCAGAAGAAGAGACAGGCATGTGCTATAGCTAGCTTGTAGGAGCAGTTGGCTGATATGAACTTACAGCGAGATCAGGCGGTTGAGAGAGGTGATAGAGCTATGCAGTGAGTGCATACGTTGACTCAAGCCAACAACAATGCAGACCGTATGATTGGACAGTTGGTTCAGGAAAGGAATGAAGCCTGGAACGCAAGAAACCTTCTGCTGCAGAGGGTCGATGAGCTAGAGGAATACAACGGCAACCTGCACGAGGAGTTTCATGCGCTCTACAATGGGGTTGGCCCATATGCCCCGCCGAACGCCGCTGTCATGGACATCGACGACGACAACTAGGACGAGCCGGTAGTTTCACCTGGGGGCAATGGTGACGTCTCCAATCCTGACAATGGCCCCGAGGAGTAGGCTAGTTGCCTTGCGCTAGTATCTAGGTCCTGTCGCGATGACCTTTCTTTTGTTGGCATGTAACCTATTGTATGTTGCTTCGAACGTATGAGACTTGGCATGTGGTTGGAACTGATTTTCAAATGCGATATCTGAACACATAAAAGTCCAGTGTATGTATGCTGGCAACTTGGTTGTATGGACGCGATGTTTGCCATTGAAGTAATTCGATTAAGTGCTATTGTTTTGATTGGGATGCGATTGTTGTGCCTCTGTTTTATTGTATAAATTTATTCTCTCCAGTAAATTCAGTACGGCATAATTTTTCCTTCACTCGCAATTATTACAGCTTCACTCAATCATTACTTGTTGCTGAAATATGCAGATGACAAACACTCGCCGAACCACGTATGAGGCCGCTGAGCCCGGTGCTAACGGTGGGGGGACCGGTGGTGGTGGTGGTGGTGGTGGAAACCACAGCAACAACAATGAGCCTCCCCATGAACCGCATTTACCACCTCCTCCCCTGTTTACCCCCGAGATGTTCCTCGCATAGCTGCTCGGGAGTCAACGCAATGCGGAACAATCCCAGAAAAACATGAAGGATTTTCTGCGTACCATCGCCAACAACGTTCAACGTGGTAACAATCAAGGCGGTGGCATGGGAGTGAACCAATATAGCAGCTTCAAAGATTTCATGGACACCAGGCCGCCAGTATTCAAGGAAGCAACAGAGCCACTCGATGCTGAGGAATGGATCAACACGATGGAAGATAAATTTCGTGTGTTGAGGATGACTGAGGTTCTAAAAACGGAGTATGCTGCACTTCAATTGCAGGGACCGGCGGGAATGTGGTGGAAGCACCATCGCACCACCTTCCCTCCAAATGCTCAAATTTCTTGGAGAGAGTTTGCTGAGGCCTTCCGTGGGGTCTATATTCCACCTGGGCTGACCGAGATGAAGTTGGGAGAGTTTCTGGCGTTGAACTAGGGCACCAAGACCGTGACGCAATATCTGCATGCCTTCAACAACTTGTGTCGCTATGCTCCTGTCGGTGTTTCGTACAAGCACCGGCAAGTGAATTTATAGTAATGCACGTTAGGCTCGGATGATGCGCTAAAGGACACAGAATTTATACTGGTTCGGGCGGAACGTCCCTACGTCCAGTTTGTTGCTGCTTGTGTTATTAGCATCGTGAACGGTCTGTAGTAAGGGATACAAACTGCTGAGAGAGGGACTGGTCCCAAGTCTCTGATCGAAGGATTCAAAGGTGGTCAAGAGCTTCGTAGCTGCTTGAATGTGTGTATGAGTGCGTACTATCGTTTTTCCCTCCCTTTTGATGGAGGATGCGCCTCCCCTTTTATAGGTGAAGGGGCTGGCTTTACAAAGGTGAGGACTCCAGGATGCGTATTCTACTTAGTCTTGTGGCTTACATCTATCCGATCAGGTCCTTCATCCTGATGAGTGCGAAGGAAGATAAGTGCTTACGATACTATCGATGTCTCTGTAGGATGTCTGATTAGTCACAGCATGCTGCCCCAGGGTATGGGTTGTAGTACAGTGGTTTTGACTTAGGAGCCTCCCCCAGCCTTGCTCCACACGCCTTCTTGTTCCCATGATTCTTGTTGGGAGAATTCGGGGTCGGGGTCCGGTGTAGCGCCGTGGCCAAGGCTCTCTGACTGGGGGGACCTGAGGGGTCGGGAAGAGGGCCCCTCGCTCCCTCGGGTCCACAGCGCGGTGACGGAGTATCCGTCGTTCGTGGGGATAGCAAATCCGTTCTTGGAGCGTAGCGGTTGTCGTATATCTTCGTTGGGTTCCATGTCCCAGGGCTGAAGGCGGCGCCTACAACTCTACAGAGTGAGGTGCATGTGCCTGTAATACCTTTTGGGCTCTGCGGCGCCCGGAAGGGTCTAAAGCATCAGTCCTGTCGTTCCCTGGCAGTTCTCTTCCTGTCAGGGCGCAGGGTATGGTCGTCGGAGCCATGGTTGACCCGAACGTCTTGTCTCGTCCTGTACCCATCATTACGAGGGATAGATATCGATCAGGGCGAGGCTCGTTCTGGGCCATCGGGTGAGACGGAGGCCAATCCCTATCTCTTGGGCAAGACTAACCCTATCCCTCTGGGGTCGGGCGAGGCAGAATCTATCCCTTAGCCTTCGGGCGAGACCGAGCCCGCCCTATAGGCGTTGGGCGAGACGGAGATTAGCCTTGAGCCTTTGGGGCGAGGCAGGGTTATCCCACAAAGGCGTCGGGTGAGGCTGACCCCACCCCTCCGGGATCAGGCGAGACGGAACTCATCCCTCAGCCCTCGGGCGAGACCGAGCCCGTCCTCAAGGCGTCAGGCGAGACGGAGTTTATCCCTCGGCCCTCGGGCGAGACCGACCCCATCCCGAAGGTGTCAGGCGAGGTGGAACCGAACTCCTGTCACTCGAACAAGGGATGACGTGGTGCCCTTATGCGTCCAGAAGTTTTTTACATTTGGTGGTTATTGGTTTCACCTCCTGGGGTACCCTGCTATCAGGTCCCCGACAGTAGCCCCCGAGACTCTAGGTGATTCGGGTAGAACCGCCTGGAGGGTTTGCCGGAGGGTGCGCGCGAGCGCACCCGATGGGTGTAGCCCCCGAGCCCCCGGGTGACTCAAGTAGAGTCGCCCGGGGGTTTGTATCGGCCCCTTCGCGGGTAAGGCTGATGGACTTAGTTTTACATCAACTGGGTGTTTCTGCCCTTGATGGCGGACCGTTCATGGATTCCTTCTTAGTTGGGCCGGCCGGTGAGTCTCTGGGCCCTAGGTGGGCCAAAGAGAAAAGAACAGGCCTTTGTGGCTTGCGCTTCCCTGGTGGGTAGGGAGTCCGGATTTATTTGGGGAAGGCGAACCGTCCACCGAGATTTTTGGGGTGAGAGGATAGGGACCGCGGACGCATGTCCTGCGATGTGACGCGAGGGCGCGCGTGGCAGGCCCGGAGATCGAGGCGGGCGGTTGCCCTTCTCGTGTCCGTCGCCCCCTATAAAACCGCGGGGTTCGCCCCCAGAGTCCCGTATTTCGCTCCCCTTCCTTTGCGTCCTAAGACATCCGCCGCCAATCTTCCCAGCCCCTCACGCCCGCATCGCCACCATCGACCGGCCTGCGTTCGTGTTCCAGCCGCCGTTAAGCTCGCGCCTGCCCTTCCCCCCTACTGCCTCAATGGAGTTGTGGGGCAGATCAAGCATCTCTTCCCGGCGTCTGGAGGGCCTTGTCCGCCGTGGCCTTCTCCGCCCACAATCCGCCGTCCAGGAGTGGTTGCTTCCTGGTGACGAGGGTGAGCCGGTGCCACCCGAAGGGTATGTCGTCTCTTTTGCCCTCTTCCACGAGCGGGGATTCGGTGTACCCGCGCATAGATTCCTACGGGGGCTATTAGATTACTATGAGGTAGAGCTGCAGCATCTAACTCCCAATGGGATACAGCATATGGCAGCGTTTGTTGCCCTGTGCGAGGGTTTCCTGGGGATCGATCCCCATTTTGATCTGTGGCGGTATTTCTTTAGCGTTAGTCTGTCGAAGAGGAAGATTGGGGGGAAAGAAGTAGACGCGCCGATGGGGTGTGCCAGCATTCACCTGCGCCATACCCGGTCGAAGGGTTACCCATACATGCGTCTGGCCACATCCAACAAGGGATGGCATTTGCAGTGGTTTTATGTTAGGGATGATGCGAGTGCCCCCCTACCGAAGTACACCGGACGTCTTATTGTGGATGCTCCGGCGTCATGGGGCTGGGGCGTCCAGGCTAAAGACAAGAAGCACATCTCCGACCTTCTCTCCGCCCTCCATGCCCTGAAGGGTCGAGGTGTAAAGGGGTTGGGGATTATCGGTGCCTACCACGCGAGGAGGGTGGCGCCACTGATGGCGCGTGTGCTTCCCCTGCATCGGATGATGCCAGGGATATCGTTCGAGGGGACGGTGCTCATTGACGAGGCGCTCCCTTATTCGGAAGTGGCGCAGCGTGTCAAGGAGGCGACGGAGCCGACGAAGGATTCTGCCGGCATGGTCCTTGACGTCATGTATTCGGTGCCCGGGCATCCCCCAATGCGGCCGGAGCCTGGATTCTTCGAATTCGTAAGCCCTCTTCTCCTGCACTCCTTTCTTTCTCCTGAATCTCCCTTTTTTAATACTTGCTTTTGTGATGTTGGGGCTAGCCGAGGGGGCTAGTCTTCAAGGATAGTCCGGCTCCACTGCCGAAGGACAGGGCTGTGGCGGCGGCGAATCGACTCGCGGCCGAGCGGGACAAGAAAGTAAAGGAGGAGATGAAGAAGGTGAAACGGCTGAAGCAGGAGGCACGGGACCGGGGAGAGGACGTGAGCAGTGAGGATGACGACGATGATGATGATGATGACGACGACGACGAGGTAGCCGTCGACGTGGATTGGGGCGTCCTGGCGGATGAGGAAATGCTGACAAGTGGCCACCCACCCGTGCAGGGGCCCTTCGCTTTTCACGCAGAGGGAAGTGAATCAATGAGGTCAGTGGAGGCCGGCAAGTCCGCCGCTTCACACGGCGCGCCGGCCGAGGATCGGTGGATGGGGGACGCTGGGCTTGCTGTCGCCGACCCTGAGGCGATCGTGGAGGGGGGTGGTACTGGAGCCGCGCCCGGCTTTGGTGCCACGCCTCATGATGTGATGGAGGGGAGCAGCTCCGGTGCTGCGCCCCGTGAGACGAGGGAGGGGGACGGCTCCGGAGCCGCGCCCGACAAGACGATGGGGGGGGGGGAGTGACTCCGGCGCCGCGCCCGACGAGACGAACCCCCCTGCCCCGGAGCAGGGGGCAGGCATGAAACGGTCCCGCCCAGACGAGTCAGGGCAGGGGTCTGGGGATCCATCCCCAAAACGCTTCCGCCGGCCGAGGATGTCAACATAAGCTCTTGACTCCTCTGTTTTCTTCTTTTTTTCATTTTTATTTTGACTTAACGGTTATTACCTTTGTGTAGGTTCTTGCGGACGGGTCACCCCCTGGGGCTGGCGCCCAAGAAGAGTCTCGCCCTTCAAGCGGGACAGACGGCGTCGCCTGGAGTTACCCCTGTTTCGGGCAAGGGTGGTGTCGACGTTGGGGCCGCGTTGGCCGAACCGACGGCGTCCATGGTGGCTCCCACGCCCGCGGAGGCTACTGAGCGAGCGGCTTCTTCCGTGGCGGGCGTGGAAGAGCCGCCCGAGGATCGTGTGCCACTGGTGATCGTGACTGCGCCGAGCCAAGATCAGCCAGGTGTGGTCGTGGTGGCACCCGAGGGCGTGGTGCAACCCGTGCCACCAGGTGCCCATGTGGATCCGCCCGTGGCGCCCGAAGCGGTCCAGACGGAGGAGGGTCCAGCCGGAGGGTCCTTGAGTGCTGTGGTGGTACCGCACAGGGTCAGGAGGGAGCCGCCACCGGCCCCTTTGTTGGGAGGAAGCCGCTCCCCTGCGCGAGGGGAGCCGCCGCTCCAGTGGATGGCTGCTCAGGACCCGACGTCGGCTCTTTTCTCGCTCGATGATCATTCCGAGAGTATGGAGCGAGAGGGTCTTGACATTGGGAGTTCGACCATGCTGAACGCCCTGGACCAGGCCAGAGGAGCCCTTCGTGAGATCATTATCCCTACCTCTCAGGTATTCTCTGGACTTTTTTTTTCTTTCTTCGTGTGTTTGTGGGTTCTCGCGTTTCTGATATCAGTCTTCTTCTTCAGATTCTTGTTGCTCGTAGCCGGAAAAAATCCCAATTCCTCCGTGAGCAGAAGGCGGAGCGGGATCGCCTCTCCGAGGAGGCCCGGCTACGAGCAAACATGGCCGCCCAGCTTGCCATCGTCTAGGAGCGGGAGGCCCAGGCGCGTCAGGATGTGGAGGAGGCGCACGGTATGTTCGAGGACCTGTCGGCGAGGTCCAAGCTGGATGGAGAGGAGATTGCCAAACTCCAAAAAGAGCGAGACGAGCTGCTGCAGAGGAATGTCGCGGCTAATGAGAAGGCCAGCGAAATCCTGAAGGAGCTGGAGATGGAGCGGGACCTCCGGCAGAAGGCTGAGAGTAGGGCCACAGCCCTCCAGCAGAAGGTGGACGAGGACGTCGAGGTGGTCCGCTCTCTCCGGGCGGAGCTTGATGACGCGGTGAAAGGAAAGTTGAGTGCCGAGAACGTCGCCGCCAAGCTGGAGAAAGAGGCTGCCTATACGCGCAGGGCCCTTCAGGCGGAGAGCGATGAGCATGATCTTCTACAAGCTGCGGTCGGGGTGGTCCTTAACGCCCTGAATGTGACGGAGCCTGTGGAGACCAGCCCGCTCGCGGCTCGTGTCGGAGGTATCACGGCTCGGGTGGGCCAACTTGAGGAGAGTGCCTTTCACACCGGGATTACCCAGGCCTTCACCGTCGCCCACGCCCATTATGAGAAGGAAATAAACCTGAGGGTGATGAGCGAAGGCTTTCCGTCCACCTACGAGGATGAAGAGCTGGAGGAAATGGAGAAGATGGTCGCTCCTCTTGCGAAGAACCTGGCAGACAGTCTGAAAGAAATGGTTCTCCCTTCGCGGGAGTAATTAGTCGAACAATTTTGAGAATAGCTTATATGTAATATGTGGACAAGTATCGGTATTTTTCGAGTCTGGACGCCTTTCGTGCTTTTGCGTCTTAATTTTGTTTTGTTTGATTTTTTGTGATTTGATTTTTTACGGTCTTACCAATATGTTCCCCTGAATTATGCCACTGATTATAATGTGAGGAGATTGAGGAGGTAGCCGTACCTTAACAGCCCCCGAGTAAGGTCCGACCCCTGCACCTGCCTGGGGTCGGGTGTTACTGGAGACCGGAATCGTGGTTTTGGTGACAATGGATGTCCTCGCAATAATCCCTGCCCTGCCTTCCAACAGAAATCCCAACTGGGGACTCTATGGGCTCGGCAAGGTGGGGCCTTTGCTCCTACATTGTTTGGCCCGAGCCCTCGAGCCTTGTTAGGGTCTGATGGGGGTCGGCCGTTATTTGCGTGTTACCCCGTCCTCGGTTTTCGCAATCGGAGGGGCTGAGTGAACGACACTTGCCTCGACGGCTTGAGTACCGTGCTCAACGAGCTCGCTAACGGGTACGTTCGTGTGGAATCCGGGTCCATCATTTGCTGATGGGATCGGCAGAGCCCTCTGGTGGCACTCCACAACTTCTTAACCCGCCTCCCGGCAGATGCCTGAGTCGTTCGATAAGCTCAGGGGGCCCGATGGCCTCTCCTCGATGGAGATTCTGTGGGTTTGGCTCGAGGTTAGAATCGAACGAGAGAAGGTCGAGACGTCCCGGTTCGCTTCTGAGCGGGATCGGGCAAGGCCACTGGGGCTCATCTTGGTTATCTCTCCCTGGCCCTGTTCGGCGTGAGGCGGCCTCGAGCCCTTCGCGGGCCGACCTTCGAACCTCAGCCTGTGGTTGCCTATATCGGATAAGGCGACAGCCATTTTGTGATGCGACACGAATCATTGGGATGCAATTTTTTGCATATGAAATGTTTCGAATGCAAGATTTAATTGAAAATAAAAGCGGTAACGTTACCTTGGTGGTATGAGTGGCGGAAAAGCTCCTTCCAGATGGGTTCGAGCCCTGACGTTTGTGACGAGGTTGGAAAAACCTGCGTAAGAATTGCTATTCTTTGTTTTTGTGTCTCGGTGACGATCCGAGCTGTTCGATTAACTTGGGCAACCTGACAGCTGTAGGCGGATCCCTCCGATCCCTTCTTTGGGAAAGGCGGACGTCGAAACTAGAGACGCGAGAGGCGTTTGAGCGTGATCTTTTTGGTGAACAGAAACATCGTAGCTCCCGAGGCGTAGAGTTTGCTAGTTCGTCCAGTTTTACTCAAAGCTCTGTGCTTATATATCGTGCCCTTAGTTTCAAGCGTACGGAGGGGTCGGGTGAAGAGGATGTCTAGATTGGTAGTCATCCTCGACAGCCCCCGAGTGATGTTCGCGCCCCTGCTTTTTGACGGGGTCGGAATCTTGCGAACAAATTTTAACGCACAAAATGTGAAAGCTGAGAGGCTTATCTTTCTTTGGTCGTTCGTTCGTCGTGTCTTCTGGGCCGAACGGTCGACCCAGGAGGTCTGAAGGGTCCCATCATCGAGTCGTCCGTGGTCCTACATGGGGAGGCGAAAAAGTTGTCTGCCTATGTGGGCGCCTTAATCGCCGCGTCCGAAGCGGGTCAGTGGCGGGCCGTACCCAGGCAGTGTTCAGTTTGACCAAAGAGGGACGCTTCGTAGATCGGGGTTCGTCCCGTCACCTCTGGCGCGTCCCTTCAGATATCAATCAGCATTGATTGCGTATTTAAAAAGGGGAAGGGAGAGGGTTTTTCGTCCGACCTTTCACCTTTTCTTAGTTACTGCGCCTCCTCTTTAAATAGGGAGGGGGAGAGGAGTTCTCATCCCACCTCCCCTTCTGCCTCCGAGCCGCTATCTCTCCTTCTTCTTCCTTTCCGCCAAACGCATCCGTGCGTCGCGGTGGTTCCTGAGTGAGGAAGAGTAATGCCCGAGAGAGAGATAGAGAACTTACAACCTTGCTCGTGAATCTGGTGCGTGATGTCGAGCCGGAGGTTATCCAACGTAGATGAGATGGTACGCGCGGCCCTTGGTGAGGAGTCGCTGCTGCTGAAGGAGAAAAGGCGTCGGTGGGTGTCGTACGTCGCTGACTGCGCCGTCGTTCGCTGCGCTCCTCCCTTGGCTGGAGGCGTTTCCTGCCCCTACGCCGTTGTCAAGGTTATGGCTGGGGATGATGGCGTAGTCCCCAGACGCCATGACGGTGGCGTTGCTGCCGGGGTTGCGGCTGACGACGATGGCGTAGTCCCCGGACGCTCCGGCGGAGGCGTCATAGATGGTGGCGCCTTCGAGGGTCCAGCGAAGATGTCACCGATGGAGAGCGTGGTTCGGCGCCCGCAGTAGATGAGCTGGCCCATGTACATGCCCTCGACGTCGCCGATGGAGAGCATGGCACGACGGCCGCAGTGGACGAACTGGCCCCTGTACATGCCCTCGACGTCGTCGATGGAGAGCGTGGCACGGCGGCCGTAGTGGACGAACTAGCCCGTGTACATGCCCTTGACATCACCGATGGAGAGCGTGGTACGGCGATCGTAGTAGCACTTGTGGTAGAGCTGAGCCGAGACTGTAATGAAATAACGTTGTGGGGAAGCCCCCGAGTAAACAGTCTTCGGAGTATATTGTTCCTTTTTTGTAATGACATCGCTTTGTAAGTGGTGAATTCGTGCAAAAAATGAACAAAATTACATCCTTTGACTTGTGGCAAGTCATTTTAGCGCTTTCCAACTCTCCTCATGGTCTAAGTCATAGGAAGCTAGGAACGTGGGCAAACTAATTCTGATTGAGCTGGTGAGCAAAGAGGTTGCAGCCGCTGGGGCGTGGGTGTCTCGCAGTCCTACCAGTTGTATTCAGAATTAGTTCCCAAGGTTTTAGCCCTTGAGACTCATTTACGAGGCGAATGGAAAACTTATAGAATGTTTGTAAGTATAACACAGGGATTTTTTGCAATCGCGATACTTTTATTACACATAACATATGTCACGATCACATGCCAGCCCCCGAGTGAGGTCTGACCCCTCGCGATTTGTAGGGGTCGGGGATCACTAAGAAACTGATAAAGAAAAGTGTAAGATTATTTTAAGGATAGAAATGACGTAGCTGCTCAATGTTCCAGGTGTTGGTGAAGACCTCTCCTTTGATGGTTTTCAACCGGTAGGCGCCTGGGCGAAGTTTTTCCGCGACGATGTAGGGCCCTTCCCAGGGAGGGGAGAGTTTGTGGCGATCCTTGTTGCTCTGCACAAGGCGGAGGACGAGGTCTCCGACGTTGAAGGCTCGACCCCGCACCCGTCGGCTGTGGTACCACCGTAACGCTTGTTGGTACTTGGCTGAACGGAGGAGGGCGATGTCGCGGGCCTCATCCAGCTAGTCCATGGCGTCTTGGTGAGATGCCTCGGCTCCCTGTTCGTCATATGCTCTGATTCTTGGCGCTCCATAGTCGAGGTCCGTCGGGAGAACAGCCTCGGAGCCGTAGATCATGAAAAAGGGTGTGTAGCCGGTGGCCCGGCTAGGAGTCGTCCTTAGGCTCCAGAGCACAACCGGGAGCTCAGCGGGCCAACGTGCGCCGAATTTGTTCAACCGGTTGAAAATTCTAGGTTTGAGGCCTTGAAGGAGCATGCCGTTTGCACGCTCGACCTGTCCGTTCGTCCGGGGGTGCGTGACGGCTGCCCAATCGATTCGGATGTGTTGTTCGTCACAGAAACGAACAAATTTCCTACCGGTGAACTGCGTGTCATTGTCTGTGATGATGGAGTTTGGTACTCCAAAGCGATGGATGATGTCGAGAAAGAACAGCACAGCTTGCTCGGATTTGATTGTGGATATTGGCCGAGCTTCGATCCATTTTGTGAACTTGTCTATGGTGACAAGCAGGTGGGTAAAGCCTCCGGGCGCTTTTTTAAGTGGCCCGACCAGGTCAAGCCCCCAGACCACGAAGGGCCACGTGATGGGGATCGTCTGGAGAGCCTGGGCCGGGAGGTGTGTTTGCCGAGCGTAGTATTGGCACCCTTCCCAGGTGCGTACAATTTGCTCGGCATCGGCTACTGCGGTGGGCCAATAGAAACCCTGTCGGAATGCCTTCCCAACCAGGGTTCTTGGTGCGGCATGGTGTCCGCATGCCCCACCGTGGATGTCGCTTAGTAGGAGTTTTCCCTGTTCGCCAGGGATGCAAAGCTGAAGAATTCCGATGTGACTTCGTTTGTAGAGTTCGCCCTCTACAAGAACGAAGGATTTGGCGCGTCGCGCGAGCCGTCGGGCTTCCGTCTTGTTGGTTGGTAGTACGTCATGGAGGAGATAGTCGATGTAAAGCGTTCTCCAGTCATTGGGAGGTTCGGACTCCATTGCTGGGTCTTCTTCAAGCTCCATGACCTCGGGGTCGGGAGGAACAGTTGGCGGATCGGCCTTGGGGGTCGGATTAGAAGGGCCATCGTCGGCCTGTTCCGACCCCGTGTAGCGTACCGAGGGTTTGTGTTGATCACTGGCAAAGACACCTGTTGGAACCGGCTCTCGGCTGGATGCCGCTTTTGCGAGCGTGTCGGCCGCTTCATTGAGGCGCCTGGGGATATGATTGAGTTCGAGGCCGTTGAACTTGTCCTCCAGACGTCGGACCTCTTGACAGTATGCCTCCATCTTGGTATCGTGGTAGCCCGACTCTTTCATGACCTGGTTGACGACCAGCTGAGAGTCGCCCCTGACGTCAAGGCGTCGGATGCCCAGCTCGATGGCGATTCGTAGGCCGTTGATGAGCGCTTCATATTCTGCAGTATTGTTTGATGAGGGAAAATGAAGCCGAACCATGTACCTCATGTGGACCCCGAGGGGGGATACAAAGACTAGTCCTGCTCCGGCGCCCCTCTTCATCAGCGATCCGTCGAAGTACATTATCCAGTACTCTTGATCGACGGCTGCTGGTGGCATCTGGACCTCGGTCCATTCCGCGATGAAGTCAGCCAGTGCCTGAGATTTGATCGCCGTTCGGGGGACATAAGAAATGCCCTGATCCATCAGCTCAAGCGCCCACTTTGCGGTTCTTCCCGTAGCGTCATGGCTACGAATGACCTCGCCGAGGGGGAACGACGTCACTACTGTCACGGGGTGTGACTCGAAGTAGTGGCGTAGCTTCCTTTTGGTGATGAGGACGGCGTAGAGGAGTTTCTGGATCTGGGAGTAGCGAGTTTTGGAGTCGGATAACACCTCGCTGATGAAATATACAGGGCGCTACACCTTGAAGGCGTGCCCCTCTTCTTCTTGCTCTACTATTAAGGCAGAGCTAACCACTTGGGTGGTGGCCGAGATATATAGTAGGAGAGATTCTCCATCGCATGGAGGAACTAGGACCGGCGGCTTAGTTAAGAATCGTTTAACCATGTCAAGTGCTTCCTGAGCCTCGGCTGTCCACTCGAAGCGGTCAGTTTTCTTCAGGAGTCGATAAAGGGGGAGTCCTCGTTCGCCGAGGCGTGAAATGAATCGACTAAGAGCGGCAAGGCACCCGGTGATCCGCTGAACCCCCTTTATGTTTTGGATCGGGCCCATCCTCGTGATGGCTGATATCTTCTCTGGGTTGGCTTCGATGCCACGCTCGGAGACGATAAAACCGAGCAGCATGCCCCTCGGGACCCTGAAAACACATTTTTCGGGATTGAGCTTGATGCCATTCGCCCGGAGTTTCGCAAAGGTTCGTTCAAGGTCGGCGACAAGGTGGTCAGCCTGCTTGGATTTGACTACGATGTCGTCGACATAGGCCTCAACGGTTCACCCGATGAGATCTCCGAAGCAACTAAGCATACAGCACTGGTACGTTGCCCCAGCGTTCTTCAAACCAAATGGCATTGAAACGTAGCAAAATGATCCAAAGGGCGTGATAAAAGATGTCGCGAGCTGGTCAGACTCTCTCATCGCGATCTGATGGTAGCCTGAGTATGCGTCCAGAAAACAGAGGGTTTCGCACCCCGAGGTGGAATCGACTATTTGGTCTATTCGTGGTAAAGGAAATGGATCCTTTGGACACGCTTTGTTGAGGCCAGTATAATCAACACACATTCTCCATTTCCCGCTCTTTTTCCGAACAAGTACAGGATTTGCTAACCACTCTGGGTGGTATACTTCCTTGATGAATCCTGCGGCCAGTAGTTTGGCTATCTCCTCGCCGATGGCCCTGTGTTTCTCCTCGTCGAAGCGGCGCAGGCGTTGTTTCACCGGCTTGGAGCCCGGGAGGATCTAGAGAGTATGCTCGGCGACCTCCCTCGGGATACCTGGCATATCCGAGGGTTTCCACGCAAAGATGTCCTTGTTGGCGCGGAGGAAGTCGACGAGCGCGCTTTCCTATGCGGAGGAGAGCGCGGTCCCGATTCGGACTTTTTTGCCCTCGGAGCAACTGGGATCCAAGAGGACGTCCCTGGAGCCCTCTGCTGATTCGAACGATCCTGACGACTTCTTTGCGTCGGGTGTTCCTTCAATGACTTCCTCCCTGAGGGTGACGAGCTCTTCGGATGCGATGACCGCGGATGCGTGTCCGCAGCATTCGACCTCGCACTCGTAAGCACGCTGGAAGGAGGTGCCGATGGTGATGACCCCACGGGGGCCCGGCATCTTCAGTTTCAGGTACGTGTAATTGGGTACGGCCATGAACTTCGCGTAACATGGTCGCCCTAGAATGGCGTGGAAGGTCCCCAGGAACCCCACTACATCGAAGGTGAGGGTCTCAGTCCGGTAATTAGATTGATCCCCAAAAGTGACGGGCAGGTCAATCTATCCTAGCGGCATGGCTTGCCTTCCTGGCACGACGCCATGGAAAGGTGCTCGGACGGGGCAGAGGCGCGTTCGGTCGACGCCCATTTCGTCGAGCGTCTTGGCGTACATGATGTTGAGGCCGCTGCCCCCATCCATCAGTACCTTGGTGAGCCGCTTTGGACCGACGATCGGGTCGACGACAAGTGGATACCTTCCCGGGTGTGGGATGGTATCCGGATGGTCGGTCCGGTCGAAGGTTATGGCGGATTCCGACCACTGGAGATAAGCTGGCATAGCCGGTCCAGCGGTATAGACCTCTCGACGTGCGACTTTCTGGCGGCGCCTGGAGTCGTAGGCCGTTGATCCTCCGAAGATCATGAGGGCACCGGTCGGAGTTGGGAAGGTGTTGTCCTTCTCCTCCATGTCGTTAGTGGTGGGAACAGGCTCCTTCCCCTGCTCCTGCTTGTTCAGACCCCCAGCCAAGTACTTGCGCATAAGGCCGCATTCCTTGTATAGGTGCTTGGCCAGAAAGGCATGGTTTGGGCATGGCCCCTCGAGCATTTTTTCGAAGTGGTTCGGAGTGCCCTCCGCGGGCTTTCGGCCACCTTTACGGTCGGCAGCGGCCGCGAGCGAGTTGTCGCGCCGTTGCTTCTTATTTTTCCCTTTGGCGGGACGGTTGGAGGCGCCTTCGCTGGCGTCCTCGTCCCGCCTTGTCTTTCCGTCGGAGCGATCAAAGATGGCTCCGACTGCCTCCTCTCCAGAGGCGTGACTGGTGGCGAGGTCCAGAAGTTCCTTGGTAGTTCGCGGGCCCCTGCGTCCTAGCTTGTGGACCAGGGATTCGCAGGTTGTTTCGGACAGAAAGGCTCCTATCACGTCAGCGTCGGCGACGTTCGGGAGCTCATTGCACTGTCGGGAGAAGCGCCGGATGTACCCGCGGAGGGTTTCATTGGCCTTCTGACGGCAATTCTTGAGGTCCCATGGGTTTCTAGGGCGTTTGTACGTGCCCTGGAAATTACCCACGAAGATCTCAGTCAGATCCACCCAACTCTGAATGGCATTGGACGGTAGGTGCTCCAGCCATGCTCGCGCCGAGTCAGCCAAGAACAGCGGGAGATTGCGAATAATAAAATTATCGTCACTCGCACCACCGGCCTAACATGCAAGCCGATAGTCTTCGAGCCAAAGCCCGGGATTTGTTTCGCCAGAATATTTAGGAATGTTCGTAGGCGGTCGATACCTTAGAGGGAACGCAGCGTTGAGGATGTGCCGGCCAAAGGCCTGAGGGCCTGGCAGAACAGGGCTCGGGCTTCGGTCCTCGTTGCTGTCGTAGCGCCTGCCACGTCGGGGATGGTAGCCGTGGCGCGCTGCTTCTCCCTCGTCGCCGTGAGCACGCCTCCGGGCGTCGATGATGTTGCGTACGTTGCGGCCACGGCCGAGGCGTTGATGTATAGGGACGACGGAGGGCTGCCCGCTGGCTGGCGGTGTTTGGTGTATGGATGCGTCCTTAGTGGGGCGCACTGAAGGTGCGCGCTGGCTGGTGTCGGGTTCGCGTCGTCGAGACAACGAACTTTCCGCCTGCTGCGCGGCTGCACGCTCGAGCAACGTGCGAATCTCCCGATAAGCGCGCCGATCCTCGGACGTCGCGGCCTCCGGGAGACCATGCAGCAAGGCGGTCGCTGCGGCGATGTTCTGGCTGGCTCGAGCAAAGTGAGGAAAGACCCCATCGTCGGTGAGGATCCTTTGATGTACGGTGCGGGCTGTGGCGCGCGCGCGCCCCCCGTCTTTGCGGCGTTCAATCTCGCGATTGATGTCCGCGTATTCCCGTGCGAGCCCTTGCCCGGCCTCATTGATCTCTTGCTGACGAGCCCTTAGCTGCTCCATCTTCAGGTGAGATGGGGCTGTCCCCTCTTCCCCGGATCTGCTCTTAGGATTGTTTGTAGGGGTGGCCTCTTCCCTGGAGGCGCTTTCGACGTGACCCTCGGGGGTCTGCGTCATGTAGCATTCTCGGGAAGGGTGGTGGCTCCCCTGCTGGAATCCGAGCTGGAGAGCGATACAGGCTCCTCGTTGAGGAGCTCGTAGAGGGTCTCCGTATCCCGCTCAATCGCCCCCACGAACTCGATGTCCGTGGGTGGTTGAACCACACGTAGCGCCAGAAGACGGCCAGCGGTTGCCGCAACGTTGCGGAGACCGAACGGAAACGCTGTCGGGGCGCTCCATACGGACCCTTCTGGACACATGGTGGCGTTGTGAGAGGCCTCCTTGGGTGATGAGTCTTCCCGGGAGTTGCCCGGTGGACCCTCAAGCCTGAGACGGCTGAGGTTGATGGAAGGGGGAGATGGGGCGGCCGAGTGAGTCAGTGCCAGCTCTCCTTCTAGTGTGATGATGAAATCCAGGTCGCCGAAACGCACGTGTGCGCCCGGGGCCCAGGTGATTGCGTGGGTGGTCATCCGAGACCTGATTTGGAACGCGCAAAGCCCCTACCTGGCGCGCCAACTGTCGGTGTTTCGTACAAGCATCGGCAAGTGAATTTATAGTAATGCACGTTAGGCTCGGATGATGCGCTAAAGGACACAGAATTTATACTGGTTCGGGCAGAACGTCCCTACGTCCAGTTTGTTACTGCTTGTGTTATTAGCACCATGAACGGTCTGTAGTAAGGGATACAAACTGCTGAGAGAGGGACTGGTCCCAAGTCTCTGATCGAAGGATTCAAAGGTGGTCAAGAGCTTCGTAGCTGCTTGAATGTGTGTATGAGTGCGTACTATCGTTTTCCCCCCCTTTTGATGGAGGATGCGCCTCCCCTTTTATAGGTGAAGGGGCTGGCTTTACAAAGGTGAGGACTCCAGGATGCGTATTCTACTTAGTCTTGTGGCTTACATCTATCCGATCAGGTCCTTCATCCTGATGAGTGCGAAGGAAGATAAGTGCTTACAATACTGTTGATGTCTCTGTAGGATGTCTGATTAGTCACAGCATGCTGCCCCAGGGTATGGGTTGTAGTACAGTGGTTTTGACTTAGGAGCCTCCCCCTAGCCTTGCTCCACACGCCTTCTTGTTCCCATGATTCTTGTTGGGAGAATTCGGGGTCGGGGTCCAGTGTAGCGCCGTGGCCAAGGCTCTCTGACTGGGGGGACCTGAGGGGTCGGGAAGAGGGCCCCTCGCTCCCTCGGGTCCACAGTGCGGTGACGGAGTATCCGTCGTTCGTGGGGATAGCAAATCCATTCTTGGAGCGTAGCGGTTGTCATATATCTTCGTTGGGTTCCGTGTCCCAGGGCTGAAGGCGGCGCCTACAACTCTACAGAGTGAGGTGCACGTGCCTGTAATACCTTTTGGGCTCTGCGGCGCCCGGAAGGGTCTAAAGCATCAGTCCTGTCGTTCCCTAGCAGTTCTCTTCCTGTCAGGGCACAGGGTATGGTCGTCGGAGCCATGGTTGACCCGAACGTCTTGTCTCGTCCTGTACCCATCATTATGAGGGATAGATATCGATCAGGGCGAGGCTCGTTCTGGGCCGTCGGGTGAGACGGAGGCCAATCCCTATCTCTTGGGCAAGACTAACCCTATCCCTCTGGGGTCGGGCGAGGCGGAATCTATCCCTTAGCCTTCGGGCGAGACCGAGCCCGCCCTATAGGCGTTGGGCGAGACGGAGATTAGCCTTGAGCCTTTGGGGCGAGGCAGGGTTATCCCACAAAGGCGTCGGGTGAGGCTGACCCCACCCCTCCGGGATCGGGCGAGACGGAACTCATCCCTCAGCCCTCGGGCGAGACCGAGCCCGTCCTCAAGGCGTCGGGTGAGACGGAGTTTATCCCTCGGCCCTCGAGCGAGACCGACCCCGTCCCGAAGGTGTCGGGCGAGGCGGAACCGAACTCCTGTCACTCGAACAAGGGATGACGTGGTGCCCTTATGCGTCCAGAAGTTTTTTACATTTGGTGGTTATTGGTTTCACCTCCTGGGGTACCCTGCTATCAGGTCCCCGACAGCTCCTGACATGGTTGACATAGATGCTAAAAGAATAGCCAGTTTTAAGAGGGGTCTCAATCCAAAAATGATGAAGCATGTTGGTACCAACAACTATGTCAGATTCAATGACTTCATCAGCGACTGTCTGAAGCAGGAGAAGAATAACAACGCCAGCACCGCAGCCAAGACATTCAAGAGAGCCTTTGAAGGTGGTCTGTCCCAAGCTAGAGCACCTATGGGAGGTCGTCCTCCATATCGCCCATCGGCACCTAGCGCTAGGTTCTGGCCACCTCAGCCAAGAAGTTAGAATTTCCGTGGACCTCAGAAGCCATACAAGATGGCAGTACAGCCCAACAAAGTAGCCGCAACTGTGGTACAAGGTAGTTCCAAGGGAGCTGTGGGATCTGCCGGGATAGTGAGAGGACCCTGCTATAACTGTGATCAACCCGGCCATTTCTCGAGGTTTTGTCCATACCCGCCCAAGAAGAAGCAGCAGACTTATAACGCTAGGGTGCATAGTACAACTGTGGATGAGATTCCAGAGGGAGAGCCCGTCATTGCTGGTAAGTTTCCTATCAACGAAAACCCTATAGTTGTTCTATTTGATTCTGGATCATCGCATTCTTTTATGAGTCAAGCAATTGCACAGAAACATGAACAACTATGCACAGAATTGGGTTATGGTTACCGTATAAGTTCAGTAGGGGCTGATGTTTTGACCAACTGAATGGTTCGAGGGGCAACCCTTGAATTAGGTAGCAGGAAGTTCTGAGTGAACTTGATAGTTATGCCTGGATTAGTTTTGGATGTCATTATAGGGATGAATTGGATGAAGGATTGGGGAGCAGTCATAGATACTGGAAGTTGAGTACTTACCCTTAAGGATCCCCTAGGTGAGGGTACTTTCCAAGTACCATTGTCTCGGAGAACAGACCTTACAAGTGTTACATGTGCTACGGTAGTCATTCCTATTCATCACATTCCGATAGTGTGTGAATTTCCAGATGTATTCCCGGATGAGCTACCTGGTCTTCCATCGGATAGGGAGATTGAGTTTGAAATTGAGTTAGTCCCCGGAACAGCTCCGATTTCAAGGAGACCCTATCGGATGCCTCCAGATGAACTAGCTGAGCTGAAGAAGCGTTAGAAGATTTATCAAACAAGGGGTTTATTCGGCCAAGCAAGTCTGAATGGGGATGTCCCGCCTTGTTTGTGAAGAAGAAGAAAGAGGGCACGCTGAGAATGTGCATAGATTACAGGCCACTCAACGCTGTGACCATCAAGAATAAGTATCCTTTGCCTTATATTGATGTTCTGTTTGACCAATTATCTAAGGCCAAGGTGTTCTAAAAATAGATTTGAGATCCAGTTATCATCAGATCAAGATTAGGCCACAGGATATACCAAAAACTGCATTTTCCACCAGATACGGGTTGTATGAGTATCTTGTCATGTCTTTTGGCTTGACAAATGCTCCTGCATACTTTATGTTTTTAATGAATACAGTTTTCATGCCAGAATTGGATAAGTTTGTGGTAGTGTTCATCGATGACATTCTGGTGTACTCCGAGAACGAGAAAGATCATGAAGAGCATCTGAGAACTGTCTTGACCAGACTTAGGGATCATCAACTGTATGCTAAGTTTAGCAAATGCGAATTCTGGTTGAAGGAAGTTCCTTTCCTTGGTCACATTCTATTAGAGAATGGAGTTTTAGTCGATCCAAGTAAGGTGCAAGAAGTTATGAATTGGAAAGCACCGACTACAGTTCCTGAGATTAGAAGTTTCTTAGGACTAGCGGGTTATTACCGTTGCTTTATACCAGACTTTTCAAAGATTGCCAAACCGATGATGAGTCTCCTACAGAAGGATCACAAGTTTGTGTGGACAGAGGAGTGTGAAGCAGCTTTCCACACTTTGCAGAAACTATTGACCACTGCTCCGGTTCTAGCACAACCAGATATCGAGAAACCATTTGATGTGTTTTGCGATGCATCAAAGACTAGATTGGGCTGTGTTCTTATGCAAGAAAGGAGAGTCATTGCTTATGCATCACGACAATTGAGAAAGCACGAGGTCAACTATCCAACACATGATCTTGAACTTGCTGCAGTTGTGCACGCCCTAAAAATTTGGAGACATTACCTACTTGGTAATGTGTGCAATATTTTCACGGATCATAAGAGTCTTAAGTACATCTTTACCCAACCAGAGCTAAACATGAGACAGCATAGATGGTTGGAATTGATCAAGGATTACAGCTTGAATGTGCAATATCATCCTAGAAAAGCCAATGTAGTGGCAGATGCTTTGAGCAGAAAGTCACATTACTTGAATGTGCAGCCATTACTTGAAGATGGGTTCGATCTAATACATCCTGCTATGTTACATAGTATTCAGATTAGTTGCTCTTTGGAGAGTAAGATAATAGAAGGCCAGAAAATCGACAAGGGGATATTCCACATCAAAGAGAAAATAAACGAAAAGCCGTCTCAACACTTTAAAGTGGATGAATAGGGAGTGTTGTGGTTTGACGACCGTCTTGTGGTTCCCAAGGATCGAGAGCTTAGGAATAAACTCATGGATGAAGCTCACCTTTCTAAGCTATCTATCCATCCCGGAAGTAGTAAGATGTATCAAGAACTAAGATCTCGTTATTGGTGGACCAAAATGAAGAAAGAAATTACAGCCTATGTTGTCAGATGTGACACATGTTGTCGAGTGAAAGCAATTCACATGAAACCTATCGGTATGTTGCAACCCTTATCAGTCCCTAGTTGGAAGTGGGACGATATCAGTATGGATTTTATCATGGGTTTGCCCACTACTCAAAAGGGACATGATTCGATTTGGGTAATTGTGGACCGTCTTACCAAGACCGCTCATTTCTTGCCTGTCAAAACAAATTATCGACCACCTCAATATGCCGAGAAGTATATCACAGAAATTGTGAGATTGCATGGTATACCTAAGACCATAGTATCTAATAGAGGCTCATAGTTCACGGCTCATTTTTGGGAACACTTACACAAAGGCTTAGGAACTAGTTTGATTCGCAGTACTGCTTATCATCCTCAGACAGATGGTCAGACTGAACGAGTGAATGCTATTTTGAAGGATATGTTAAGAGCCTGTGTATTGTCTTCTAAGGAATCATGGGAGTCATGGTTACCATTAGCTGAGTTTTCTTATAATAATAGTTATCAAGAAAGCATCAAGATGGCCCCATTCGAAGCTTTATATGGCAGAAAATGTAGAACACCATTAAAGTGGGTCGAGCCTGGTGATAGAAGGTATTATGGCATTGACTTTGTAGAAGAAGCCGAGAAGAAAGTTCATATTATTCAGCAGAATATGAAAGCTGCCCAATCATGTCAGAAAAGCTATGCAGACAAAAGGAGACCCCTTGTGTTTGAAGTTGGTGACTATGTTTATCTGAAAGTCACGTCAATGAAGAAGAAAAGGTTTGGAGTCTGAAGAAAGCTTGCCGCGAGATTCGTAGGACCATACAAGATCTTGGAACAAAGAGGTCCGGTAGCCTACAAGTTAGAGTTACCTGAGACAATGAGTACCATTTTCCCAGTTTTCCATGTATCACATCTCAAGAAATGTTTGCGTGTTCCAGAGGAAAGAATAGAACCTCGAGGTATTCAACTCAAATCAGATTTGGTGTATCGTGAGCAACGAGTCCGAGTGTTAGACACTAAGGAACGTGCTACTCGGAATAGTGTGGTGAAAACATACAAGATACAGTGGGATCATCATGATGAGGGAGATGCAACTTGGGAAATAGGAGAGTATCTACAAAAAGCTTATGAAGAATTTTATAAGAAATGGTTCGTAACCCAAATCTCGGGACAAGATTTTTATAAGGGGGGAGGGCTGTAACACCCCGGTGTTATGCCTGCATTTAGGCACTGCAAATCATGCATATCATACATCACCGAGCATTCTAATCACACATGCCTAATCATGTAAATAACAACTGAAACATTGTTTCGAAACATTTGAAACATGTGTGAAACCTGAATGTTGCATACCTTTGTTAGAATTGTTTTGCCCTGAATTTTGCTTGCTAGGTTAGTAGAACTTATTTGGCTATCATGGTAAATCATCTAGAAATGTGTAGTTCAATTTTTGGAGCAAGGTTTGTATTCAAATTAATTCAAAATTTGGCTTCAAAAGCAATTTCCCAAAAATTAGGGTTTGGAGTTAAACATTGACTTTGATTTTATAATTCAAAATCTAGAAAGAATTTGGCTATGGTCATAACAGCAAAGTTGTAGAGAATTAAATTCTAATCAACTTTTATTTTTGGTACATTTTCAAAAGATGTCATTTTATTGCTCAAAATAATATTTGAAGATAGCATTTAAAAATTCCTTGAAAATATATTTGGAAAAGGCTTTTTCCTCCTTCGCGGGCCGCCGCTTCACTTCTGGCCCACGACCGAAGGCGGCCCAGCCAGCCTCCCACGCGCGCCTTGCGTCGCCTCGGCCCAGCCCAGCCCAGCGCCGCGCTGGCCTGCCTCCGCGCGCCTGCCCACTAACGCGCCGCGCCGCGCGCCCGACCACGGCAGAGCGTGCCCGCTGCGTGGCGGCCATGCGCCGTCGATGCCACCGCGCGTCGCAGCCGGCCTGCGCCCGCGCCCACGCGCCCGCCTACACCTGCTAGAGCCGGTGCGCTCGCTCACTCCCTCCCGCACTGCCTTTCCTCTCCGCTAGAGCCGAGAGCCCCAAGCTCTGCCTCTCACCGTGCCACGCACCCGCCGGCGCAATTCGCCGCGGCTCCTCCACCTTGGCCGACAATCACGCGCCCGCAGCTCCGCCTCGCCCTCCTTCAAGTTGTGCTCGCGTTTGCGCCACCTACCAAGCTCAGGTAGAGCCACCTCAGCCTCGCCACCGACGGCCATGGCGCCGTCGTGCTCGGCCGCCATGGAAGTCACCGTCCTCCTCTTCTCCAGCCCCGCCTAGCTACCCTACCGCATTTGCCATCTTCTCGCACATCCCGTGCGCCCACCAGCTCGCCCTACCATGGCCGGAGATGGCCGCCGGCCTCGTGGCCGAGCCGCGCCGCCGCGCCAGCGCAAGCGCCGGCGTAGCCCCTGCCTCAGCCGGCTAGGCCGAGTGGCCTTGGGCCGACGCCTGCCGGGCCATCTTCCCCCTCCCTTGCGCTCGGGCCGCGCAGGCCAAAAGCGGCCGTGGGCCAGCTAATTCCAGCGGGCTGGCCCAGTAGCGTTTGAAGAAATTGTTTTCAATTTATTCTTTATTATTTGAAAATAGATATGGTTTGTAAAATGTTTGGATACTCAAAGTTGCTCCAAATCTGTTGAAATAAATTTGTCTAGGTTCCTTATCATCAGATCTACTTGGAAAAAAATTGTGCATGTCATTTTTGAGATACTTTGCTGTAGAATTTTATTTAATCATGAATATTGCTGATAACTTGAAAAATATGTAGAAAAATCTATAGGCTTCAGAAAAATATGATTCCAAGTTTGTTAATCTTCTTATGTCATGTATTTCCTAGAAAAAATATGTTTCATGCATGTGCTGTGGGAAAATTTTGAGGTGTGGTTCAAGTACCTTTAATAGCTGATTTTTGTTAATTTTGCTAGAGAGCAAACTTTGTATAAAACATGCATGTGATAAATTTTATACAGTCATTGTATGCTATGAAGAACCTAAGAAAAATACTAACTCTGTTGTTTGACACTTTTCACAGTTCAAAGTATTTTTATGTTCATAATCCTGCCATAGCTTGTGATTTTTGTGTAGGCTAATCCACTTATTCAAAAACCAAGAAAATCTGATTGTAGACTTCTTAGGATAATACTATGCTGTAGTAATTTTCTAAGATTTTTCTAAGCAAGAAAAATAGAGGTTGCTATTCAAACCTGTTATTAATTAGGGTTTAATTAAGGGTTGCTTCATGTGTGTTTCAGAAATTAGTAAAGCTTTGGTGTATCTTTGAAGCATTTAATAAAATGTGTTGAATTAACATACAGTAGATGACATGTGCTTGTAGTCTATTTTCTTGAATGATGTTGACTACCTTGCATTCAAGCATATCCCTTGTATTCATCTCATCCGATGCACCGATTGCATAAGCACTTACGCACATTGCATCATACAGGATCACAAACCGAGAACCCAGTCGTCATACCCGAGGAGCCTGAGGAGCGGCTCGAGGTGCAGTAGCAGGAAGTGCCAGAAGCCGACGAGGAGGACGTTGAGGAACTTCTGGAGTGCCCCGATCACCGTCCGAGCTCCTTCGAGAGAGGCAAGCCCCGGAGCATTTTTCTCCCAGTTTGCAATTATTTAATTAAATGCTTTACTTTAATTGATGCATTATGTTCAGGAGTTGTTTGCAACCGTTGCTGCATTATACCTTGTTTACCTTTGTTATACTATATCCTTGTTACCCTGGTATCCGCAATCGAGTCAATGCTTAGCTGGCTTAGACCGGTAGAAGTCGGGTGATTTCCTGTCACCTGCGAGCTATGGGTGGTTACCTGGATCTGCTTGGATGACTATGAAGTCATGGTATAACTAAGTGTTAAATGAAGTTGAGACCGGACGGAGACTTGCAGAGTTTTGGACTGTAGTGCTTTCTGTCTGTGTCGATTAAGGACCGACCGTTGTTGGGCCTCGAGTCAAGTTGAACGCATGCCTTACATTTAGTTGGCCGGATAAAGTACCTTCTGACCGCAAAGCTGGGAGATTTTTTGGGCTGAGTAGATTACCCGCAACGCACTGTGTCGGAGCAGGTGTGGTAGGACACGGGGGCGGGATGATAAGACCAAAGTGCAGTCGGTCGGCCCCCGAGTACATGTGGTTCCTAGCAAACTCAAGATTCCTGGAAAGTTGACTCGGTGATCAATATCTCACTTTAGCGGGTGAGTGAGGTTTGTGTAAGGAATAAATCACCAGCTGGTTAGGAATCGATTCGAATCGCCATCGCTCCTGGATAGTGAGCACTTGACTTGAGTTACTTCATCGTAGTAATTGTTTATGGAACACTTGGACAGTTATGATGAATATGACAGTATGGAAGTTGTTTAATGATCATTGGTTATCATTATCGGCTTAATCACATGTTTACTCTAGTATAGGTGCAAATCTAGTCGACGGGTTAATAATAATTAACTTGGCAATAATGCTTTTAGAAAGGTTCTTGAAATGCTAAAAATGCTTCTTTTTGCAAATGAGTCAGCTACCCTACTATAAAGCCCTTCATAATCCTTGGTGTCATTTATTTTCGGTTATGTTGGGTAAGTCTAGCTGAGTACCTTCTCGTACTCAGGGTTTTATTCCCACTTGTTGCAGATGGGCAGATGTATTATGGCTACTGTATCAACTGCCTTTATCCTACGATGGGTGATGCTTAGGACCATGGGCATGGTCATTCCTTATGTCTCGCCTGATGCTTTTGTTGGAGATGATCATTCGCTGGCACTATATTTAAACTCCACGTGTGTGTGGGGGGTTTGAACAAATGACTTCCGCTACTTTTATTCGAACTGGTTTTGTAATAACTATGTTGAAACTCTGATGTATCTGAGATTGCGAACTTTTATGTAATTTGTGATGGTGACCGCTAAACTTATTACGATCTTGGCTGGAATGAAAGTTGGATTGAAATCCTTCGTGATTTCACGGACTACCAGGTTATACGGGCTTAAGTTTGCTAAATCGTCTGCTCTGGCGGATGATTTTCTTACTTAATTTCGTATAATTGGTTGGTTCTGTTACAGGTGGCGATCCCGATGTCGGTGGTGGAGGTAACCCTTGCAGCGCCTCCTTCATCGGTCGCGGTGGAGGAGACAAGGGGGGGCGAGCTCCCCACCTCGCCGAGTGGAGGGCTGCCCGACCCAACCTTGCCGTCGGAGCCGAAGGCGCAGTAGGGAAGTGTGACCGGGATGGAGTTGGGACCCCAGGCGGCGTCTCATGCGAACGTGGTGGTGGAGATCCCATCTGACGATGAGGCGGATACCATGGCGGATCCGCTGGTGTCACCGCTAAAACTGGCGGTGTCGCCGTAGGAGCTGGTGGTGGTCCAGTTGGAGGCTGGGCCCTCTGGCGGTTCATCAGAGGGTGACCTAGAGTGGCCCTTCCCCGAGGACCCATCAAAGGTGAGGTTCGTCCTCTGCGATTCCTGGGTGCACCAGCTCTGGGACATTTTTGGGGGGCAAGGGCATGCCACGGTGTCTGAGCTCACCTAATTGTCCGCGAAGCTGGAGAGCGCCTAGAAGTAGGCTCAGTTTGCCCGGCAGCTGGTTGAGGTCGACCTGCAGCTCGCCGCGGAGGTGAGTTTCTGGTACTTCTCCTTGCCCTTTGAATCTTTCATTGGTTGTTTTTATCATGCCTGTTTTTCATAGGAAATAAAGAAGGTGTCGTCCCGCAAGTCGCACTTCCTCCGAGCGAAACACGCCCGGATGGCCGAGCTTGCGCACCGGGTGGAGTCCGCCTGCCGTGAGTCCTAGGCCCGGGCCACCAAGGTGGCTAAAGTGCGGGCGGAGGAGCAGCGTGCGGCAGAGCGGGCGACTACTGCCGAGCGAGGGCTCGAGGCAACAAAGGTCCACCAGGCGGAGACTGAGGCGGGGCTATAGACGTCCCTGGCGAGCACCGAGGCGGCTCTCCAAGAGGCCTTGGCAGCCCTTGAGCCAGAGCAAGCCGCCCTGGAGTTAGCATAGAAGGCCCTGGAGGCGGAGCAGAAGGCCCGGTCGGAGGTAGATCGGGAGGTGCTCTGCTGTGGGACCAGGTGTACGTACCTTCTTGTTTTCTTGTGGTGTTGATTTCTTTCCCCCCCAGCCTGTTTCTGAGCTTGTCGCCCTTCTTGCAGAGCTGGGTGAAAAGGTGAAGGCACTGGAGCGAGACCTGGAGACGACCAAGGCAAACTTCAGCTAGAATGTCGAGGAGCTGGCCAAGTCCCATGAAGAGCGACGTGCTCTCGAAGGGGAGCTCAGCCAGATTCGCAATGCTACCTAGCTCATCGTCTTGGAAGTCTTCGAGTCGGCGCCAAGTACCAGCGTGCCCGCGATTCAGCTGGCGAAGGTCCTAGATGCGGTCAAGGACCTTGTCAGTTGTGGGCTATTTTATGGAGCGTTGGGGGTGCTGACCTCGGTGGCAATGTACCACCCGAATCTAGACTTCGCTACTATCTACGATGGGTATGCTGAAGGCCTGAGCATGGAGGACATCTAGTCAATCGGGGTGAGCCTGCTGCCGCACGCACGGTCGGTGTCAGAGCAAGTCTCCGCTGAGTGGGTGATGGATGTTCGCCGTCAAGACATGGCCCGAAGCATGCGTGGAGAGGATGCCTCCGAGCCTGCAGATAGCACGGAGCCTGGTTTGGGGGGGAACATCACCTCGGCCCTGACCGAACCAAACGTCGTGTTGCCAGGGAGCGAGCAGCCTGCACCATCGTCGGTCGCACCATCAGCAGATGCCGCTGGGTCGGTCTAATACCTTTTTAAATATAAGTAGTTAGTAAATGTAAGAAGTTTAAGTTCATGGGGGGGAACCCCTATGTAAAACGTTCGTGTGTGTTTTAATGACTGCAATCGGTTTTTGTTTTTGTAATGGAGTTGCTCCATTCGGGGAAGCTTGTTCCCTTTCATTCCTTAGTTCTTCCTTAGCATAATTTTGTTTTAAATTTCTTTCTTTCTCATATCTGCCCGTTTGTTCCGTGGGCTGCAACTTCGCAAGCCCGGGGCATGGCCCGCGATGCTCGGCCGTTCGTAGCTATAGGAAAAGGCGGGGTGCGATCGATCGGAATGTTCTAGAGCAAAGTTACGTAAGGTAAAATAAAGGAATGAACTACCCTTTTGTTCGGGTAGGAAGGAGTTTCTTCATACAAAAGTAAAAGAGTACTTTAAGGTAAAAACAAAAATAGAGGGGTAGTAGAGCCCCCTAGTGGAGCCCTCGAGCACCCCGAGCCAAAAAGTGTTCGGGTCGGGGTGCTCTTATAGGAGCATTTGCAAAGTAAAGGTAAGACTGAAACTTAGGAAAAGAAGAAAAGGCATAGCTATTCCAAGGTTCTCAGAGAGAGCGTCATCGTCGTCGTCCTTCAGTCGGTAGGCTTTCAGTCAGATCACTTCAGTCATCTGGATCCTTGCCCGCTGCGCCCCTTCTTCGGTCGTGGCCTCCTCGCCTTTTTCTTCCTTTGGCCTGCCAGCCTACCTCAGCAGGCGCTTGAGGAGCTGGCAGTCCTTGTAGAGGTGCTTGATGGGGTAGTCGTGGTTGGTGCACGGGCTCTCCATGAGATCGTGGAAGTGGCCCGGAGGGTCTTGCTGGGGCTGTGTGCCCGCGTGATTGGTCGTGGCGACCAATGCGAAGTTAGCCGGTTGGCGGTGATCCTTTCTGTTCTTTTTTCCCCTCTGCGTGGAGGGGCCCTCGTCTTGATCCTGGCGCCTGGCCTTACCTTTGTCGCGGCCCTCGTTGAAGCGTGGCAGAAAAGGCGCTTGCTGGGGGTGTTGGACAAAGGTCCGTGGTTCCACGCTGTCAGGGCTAGGACTCCGGTCGACGCTGCGCACGTCTTGGTTCAGCCCGAGCCGCGCGTAGATAGGCGGTTGGCATGGGGCGGTCGTCAAGTCAAGACGAGGTGCGGTTGTGGCTTCTTGTGCCGCAATCGGCGGTTATGGCGATGGCAGGGTGTAGTGCCCCATCTGCTGCGTCCCTATTCCTCGGACGGGGAGCGAGGTCACGAGTCGGCGTCATGATACGGAGCACTCCACTTGTTGAACGGCGGCAGTCTCCACCAGTGCCCGAAGGTTTCGGTGGATCGCCTGTTCGCGAGGGTCGTTCGGCTCGGACAGGCTGCGCAGGAGCATTGCCGCAGCGACAATGTTCTGACTGGCCCGAGCGAACTGTGGGGGGTCGGTCCCCCGAACCAGGGCGTTGCGCTGGGGCTAACGGGCGCAACCCTGAGCGCCGCTCACCGGTCTATGCGCACGAGGCGCAGTGTGGTGCGCCGAGTGCATTGGTGTAGTTGGTGGCTGATGCGGCCACTATTGTCGTAGGTCCTCCCTGTGCTCACGTGTGAGCTCGGGGGTCTCCACGTGAGGGCCCAGCGGGGCGTGGGTCTGGAAGGACTCCGTTAACCCTAGCGGCTGTTCCGGGGCATCCGCCATAGCGTACTCCTAGGACCGACGGTGGCTAGGCGCCACGTCATCGATGCTGGAGCCGTCGCTCCCGACGTCGTCATCCATTATGTTGAGGAAACAGGTGGGAGCGTAGCTCGCCATCCCCATGAACTCAAACATGAGAGGGTACGGCGCTAGCACCTTTTGGAGTCCCCGGGCGTATGCGTCCGCAGAAGACGTGAGGCCATAGGGGAACCGGCCGTATGGCGGCTGCGACGGGGACAACGGTAACCCACCGGGTATTTGGCGAAACATAGAGCGTAGTAAGTAAATAACAGCATGTATATTACTCACAGCAGGGTTTGAGTAGAGAGTTTGCTCAGAATGAAGCGCAGATACCGCGCCGTCGAAGTCGCGTGTCCCAGAGTCGATGGAGGACGTCCCTCCGACGGGTACCGGGTCACGAGCCTCCTCGCAGAGGTGGAGTACACCGAGCCGGTCGGCGATGAAGTCCAGGCTCCCGAAACGGAAGGCCTGGGATGGCTCGAAGACGGGCGAAACCCACGTCCCGACGGGCGAGAGTGCGGGGAACTCCAGCGAGCCAAAACGAATTGTATTGCTCGAGCCCACCACGGCGGGGGTGGTGGAAAAATGGGTCATCCGATGACCAAAAGAGTGTTGAACGTACAACATCTTCCCCACGGACGGCGCCAACTGTCGGTGCAGAAAGTGACCAACTAGTAAATATTTGTAGTTTGTTGTATGTTGTGATCGGAGGTGGTCTAGCGCTCAATGACACAGGATTTATACTGGTTCAGGCAACGTGCCCTACGTCCACTCGGGGTCGGTCAGTGACTTTATTCCTGAGCCCAGGCGCTCGAAGTCTGTAGTGGGGGTACAAACGAGAAGGAGAAAGGAGGGGGTGTACAAGAGGTTCGGTGGGCTCCGACCGGAAGGGCTGCGGTCGGAACTTGGTGGTCCAGCGGTTGTAAGGTGTTGATGTCGGTCTAGTGAGTCTGAGCTTGAAGAAGTCGACCTCCTCTCGTTGGAGGGAGCGCATCCCCTTTTATAGATGAAGGGGATGGCTTTACAGGTGAGAGGGAGAGAGTACGGATGTTTCTAAGTCTTGTCGCCCACGCTTGATGAAGATTGGATCATGGTTGACGCCCCCCAACACTGTCGATGTCGCTATAGAATGCCAGATGTGCGCGGGAGGTCAAGCTATCTTCTTCAGGAAGGATGGATGCCGGTACCTGCAAATACTTCTTGATGTCTAGCGGCATGTGAGGAGACACGCTATGTTCACCCGGTATGGCAAATCCTGGAGCTCATACTATGATCGATGTCCAGATACACGCGGGGGGCTTACCGTATGGGAGTTGTTAGCAGCCCCTACAATACTTTGTGTCAGGGTGGCTGTAGAGCACTATTTTGTGCAGGGTATGGTCCCTGGTACAGTAGTTTTGACTTGTGAGCCATGCCTTGCCTTTCTCCGCACGTCTTCTGGTTCCTTCCGAACGGGGTGCCCCCGGTCGGATGGCTCCAGTTGGCTCTTAGTGCGCCGGTCGGAGAAAAGCGGTGAGCATGGATCCCACGAGGCCCGGTCGCGGGGTCGGAGTAGGAAGCAGTGTTTCAGGCCTTTCGTTTAGAGAAACTGCTTGGAGACGGCTGGTGCCCGAAGCGAGCGCTCCGGTCGGAGAGGTGGGCCGAAGAAGCTGACGAACGGGCACTTGTTCTTTTGGGTAGACCTTCCGGTCGGCGACCGGACTACCCTTCTGGCCCGTTGTGTTTTAGACTCTTGGGCCAGCCCATGAACTATATGTTGTTTTTCTGGGCCGAGCCCGGGCCTGGAAGCCGGTCCTCGAGGGACCCCGGGTTAATGAACCCGACATGTTTTATCTGGATGTTGCGTATGTTTGCAATGGTTTTTAAGTGTTTTTCAGGTGTGTTTTTTCAAGTGTTTCAGAACTGTCTTTAGACGTATGTCGCAACTGTTGCATCTGAATGCTTCAAAAGTAGATCAGGTGTTTGCGCATGTTGCAATGTCACCCGCTTGTTGCAGCTGCTAGAGGGAGCGCGAGGGATCGGGTGGGACGCAGATGCTATGTGAGGTCGGCTAGGGGCGAAGACGTCGCGTGGGGTCAGGTTGGTCCATTCCACTATTGCTCTCTCACGCTTGCAGCAACAACAGCTAGCAAATGAGTGTAGCCGAACAGCTATACCTACATTTGTGAATTAACCACTGCCAAATCGAGCTGTATAGTTGTAGCCTACTTATCTGAATTCTGAAACGAAGATCCAATTCGTCAGATCGCTTTGTGTGTTGGGTTTGAGCTGCACACAGCACACTACATTGACAAACACAGCAGAGGTTATTCTTCTTAACTGGAGTATATTCGATTAAGAAACATGACACTTGCATGAGCATTTGCAGTTGCATTTGCGAGTAGGACATATGCAGTGGCCCTGGCCACTAGTCTCTCCGCGGTTATCAGCTCATAGCCAAAATATACTGAACTCTGATAGGCCCTATGATATCTCCTAATCCATCCTTAGTTGAGTACCATTTCATTCCAGAAATCTATGAGACTTGCACATAGATACTCGGAACATGATGCTCAAGTTACAGATATGATTGCATTTTGACCAAATGCTCGTAGACAGACTCACGTTGTCGCTCAAAATAAATATAAATAGTATTGCCTTATGGATTGCAAGTAGGAAAGAAAAACACTCAACTTTTTTACTCCAACAAAAGCACACAATACGACATGACAGTGCAACAAGCACGCGGTAGGGGAGATACTACAACAAGCAACGGTACTAAGTTTAAGACAGACGTGGCGTGGTGGTGGCATTTCAATCGGTGATCTTTACCTGCAATATCCAGCCCAATTGTGGAATTAGGCACGGTGACTGGTGACAGGGGCAGTGGCGGCGGCAACGTCATGTTGCTCAGGAACTGAACTGATTATTCACCACGGGCTCCCATGTTCAGGGAGACCGCGAGAAGGAGTAGGGAGAACATGGCGAAGCAGAGCACCGGGTCTTCCTCGCCGGAGACCGCCGTGACAGCACAGGAAGCCATGACGAGCCCCACGGTGGCGGTGTTGCGGCGCACGAACACCGCGAAAGCTCGTGCACCTCCGGACACCACCGGAACGATGCGCGCAGGGCCGTCGTTCATGCTGACGCCGGCGGCGACGAGGCTGGCGCCGACGAGGACTCCCATAAAGCAGAGGATTAAGCCGAACCCGCCAGCGCCGACATGCATGCCAGCGCATACAGAAACCAGCATGACGGTGAGGCCGATGGTCATCGCCCTGCTGGCCGGAGTGCTCATCGCCGGCGGCGTGTGGCACCGTAGTCCTCTGTTAACCAGAACACCAAGAAGGCAAACGAAAGTCTTTTCAAAGTTGGCAAGAATCATGGAAAGGGTGGCATGCGCTCGTTCAACGGGAAGTTATTCCGGCGGCCGGAACCAGCTGAACGTCCGGCACGGGCGCACCGCCGTGTTCAGACTCTAAAACCTCAGTTTTTTTTTTCACAGAAGTCATATCCGTTGTTTTGCGCCGAAATTTAGAGTCGAAGAAAAATTGGTAAGGCAGAGGAGAAGGAACGTTACCGGTGTTGGTGGCGGTGAGGAGGCGCGGGCCCTCTGCGGCGAGCGCGACGCTGATTGCTGACGATTCGGAGCTTGAGGTCCTTCGCAGTTCCCCGTATCCTGTGGCTGCTCTGCTCACGGGAGTCCGGGTTCGGGAGGGTTTTATAGCGGGCGTGTTTTGCTTGCCTTGCGCCGGTGGGTTTTGGAGGGTTGACGAAGCTCCCAAAGCTCGAGCTGGGTGGGGGCATGCTGGCAGAGAGATCCCTATAGGTAGTCAACTGGCTTCGTTCCTTTCTGTGACCGGCTTCAAGGTGGCGTGGAGTCCCTCGATCGCTCCAAGGTGGCGTCAACCGGCTTCGCTATATATAATAACGAGCGCCCCGGCCCCCAACTCCAAGCGGGGCGGGAGGCCTTTCTGTGACCGGGTGACTCGTGGGGCCTTAATGCCCATGTGGTCTGACCCCACGCGTCATTTTCTTTGCAAATACCAAATGGTTAGTTGGTCTCACCCTCACCCGTTCTTGCGTTGGCATGCGATGCGATGTGGCGTGGAGTCCGCGACGGCTAAGTATTCGTCTGATTGGACTGCTGCCGTCGAGCCGGCCGTTCGTGCCGATGCCAAAACATGGGGTTGCCTGGGGCGTGCGCGGGGGGCCGCCCAGGCCCGGGCGCGTCGGATGGTCGGAGGCTCCGAGCCCACCGTGTACAGCACCGTTCTCTGATCTGCCGGAATGCTGCCGCTGTGGTCGCAGCAAAAGCCACAAGAGAACAAGGATGCTCCGACTCGGGCATGTGACGGTGGTGTCGTCTGTCGTGGCGACTGGCGAGTCCAAACGAAGCAGACAAATACACAAACATGCTTGATATTCCTTTTTTACTTTGACACAAACATGCTGTTGTTCTAGATCCCCATCTGTTATTATTACTAATTATTCCTTTTTTTTGTTTTTGTTTTTTGAAAAGTTAAACTTTCATTGCATCACAAACATGTCAATCATTGTTTTCTAGAACATGCTTGATATTACAAGTTGGATGATGAGCAAGTGGTCTGACAAGAAAAAAACAAGAATTTGATATGTTTGCTGGTCTTGCTTTTTTAGCAAGGCTATCAGCCATCTTATTTACCTCTCTACGGATCTTAATTACTATATAGTTCCTTGCTTGATTGATGTCATGTATTTCAGCGATGACAGGACGTAGCGACCAATGTCCAAGATGAGTGTGTGCCGATCTAGCAAGTACAACAGAGGCCAGCATTTGGTTGTCAGCGAACAGAGCTGCTTCCTGCAAATTGAGAGCGCTGTAGCAAACTTGGCACGAAAAAAAGGAGGGCATGAGCTTCACATCTGTTCCCTACCGGCATGCGGGGCCCATATGCCAATGGCACTTTATCGCTCAATCATGATGCCACATAGGTGGATTAACTCAAATATGGTGATTTACATCTCACATAACATATAATTAGTAATTTTATTTTAGGAGGTGTGGATGTGCTTTTTGAAAGTTTAAGAACCTAGATGACACTCTGAGCAAAGTCTGAGGATCCACAATACATTTTACTCTACATACTGCCTTGGATTGTTTGGTTTCAAGTAATTTCATGTCGTCACATAGCTTAGTTTGGCTTGGATTCAAGACAATCTCCTCCACCGATGATTCAACACTGGATTCAAATAAATTTCAGTGGCGATGACGAGGGTTTTCGTGAATTGTCCAAAACCCGAAGTTGAATTATAGCAATCTTATGAATTAGCATATTATTGTTATAAAAATTAAATGAACTTTTTATGATAACATACTCACTCCATCCTTAAATAACTATCGCTTTTGGTTTTCGTGCCGTAAGTTTGACTAGATTTGTAGAAAAACGCGTGCAACATTTCTATCTCCAAATAAATTTACTATGAAAATAAATTCAATGATCTATCTAATCATGTTAATTTTTTACCATAAATATTAATATTTTCTAATATATATTTAGTTAAAGTTGTTTCTCGGGAAACGAAAACGACAGTTATTTAGGGACGGAGGGAGTAGAATAGTAGATATGATTTTTTATTTTTCATTTTGTTTTTGCAAAACGTACATACTCTCTTCTCTATTGCTTTAGGTCTTCGTAGCAGTATCACAAGTTCCACGATTTGAGTGATAATAACAAAATTGACATGGAAGGATATTTTACGGTGTTTAATTGGAATGCCTTTTAAATTTTGCATGAAATAATTTCAAGTTTGTAATTGAATGAAGCCAGTTGAATTGAGCCAAGAGAGTTAAGGGCACTAAGAAAATCGCGTTATAGCTTGATCAGACATTATGATTTTTGTAGTATATCTCGATTAAGATTCAGGAAAGCAGGCCCCTGCCTAGGTTTAATTAGACATCTCGGCATGATGAAATGCCTCGGTTTAATTAAGCATTTTAATTTTGCCATGAAATAAAATGTTCTTTATATAGTTACATACGGACATATTATACCTAGTATACAGTAGAAAATTGAGGAGCCTGTGCGAGTGCAGACGCGTAGTACGTGTGCACGGCACGTGCCAAGTCAGACCGCCCAGGCTACCACGGCGGGCCCCGTATTTGGTGGCTCTGCCGCGCAAATAGATCAACCGATGTATGTATAATGTTCCTGTCGAGTAGTCCGCGGCCGGCGTGCGGTTGCGCCACCGGTGGGCGGTGCGGCGGCCTGTGCCTGCACGGCTCACGCACGCCCACAACGATTCGTTCCATGCAAAAATGGGGACCATGGAGGCCCGGGCCGCGTCGATCGGAGCCGATCTCGTCTGCTGCTGTGCCGAGGACGGCGCGACAACCACCGTACCACAGCCCACAGGAGAACACACATGTTCCGAAAGTCCGCCGCATGCGATGGTTGTTAGGCTATCTCCAACGACAACATCCAAAATACAAGACTTATTCATCATTTAGGTAGTGTTACAGACAAAAGGTTCAATATCTATTCGGCATCTTCTCTAACAACAAGGCACAAAAAATAATCATTTCTACAAATGGGTTTCCAAGAGAGAGGATGCTCATATTTGGGTTGTGCCTCTCAGACAACCTAAAATAGGTCTCCCGTATACGTACTCTGTTGAAAGCTAATTTTGAATCTTTTACTATCTATTTTGGGTTTGGTTGTTCATATGGATTTTCTGTTGGAGACGTCCTTAGTGAAACCAACAAGTGTGCTAGTGCCATTATTAGTTGACACTACTACTCGCAGTTGTTGATGAGCTTGCTGGAATTGATTGGAAACTGGGAATACTCTGCATCTGCATGTGTCGCCCAGTGGACTTTTGACATGAAGCAACAGTGTCACAACAGGATTTGCTTCCTAGTATGTGCCGAGCTCCAAACGTAGGGAAGAATATCGTGACAAAATCGCAACACAGGAACTTTTAATAATGCTTGTTTGAGTGTAATTGTTTGTTCAAGAGAGTTACGTACACACAGAGTTACGTACTTGTGACTTCTGCCAGTGAAATCAAGGATCTAAACACTGGTTCCTTTTTGTGAAAAAGCAAGCCGCAGCTCGGCGGCCGGCGCAACGGAACCGTTATTTCGGCTCGCGGGCCACCGTGTCCGGACGCCGTAGTCCAAGCGCAGCGGCTGCCTGTGAGTTCATGAAGACTATCAGAGTGAGTGACAGCGACAGCGACAGCCGACAGGGAGGGTCACTCGTCGGCCCGGCCGGATTGCGATGTGACGTATCGGGAGCATCAAGCTCATCGTGACCGGGGTGGGTCCATCGATCACCATCACGCCAAGGCTCGGCCGCGCACGGCGCAACGCAGGCGTCTAGAAGATCCAAGTCGGGCCAGGCTCGCCGACCCGGCGCCGGGCCAGTCGCCTTCCTTCCTTCCACGTTGGCATTACCTGGCTTCTTCTCTATATAACCACTAGAGCTCCAAGCGCAGGCCAAGCAATCCTCCATTCAATAAACACTAGGGGCCTGTTTGATATGGAGCCCTGGGGTGTCCCTGCGCTTCTGGGTTGCAATCTCGCATGTTTGATTCATTTGACCCATCATCGAGCCTGGCTCGCCAACCGCTAAATACGCTCTCTCTCTCTCATGGCTCCCAAGCAACGAAGAAAAGTTCCGTTTCTCGGCGGCCCGGCCGGTGTGAGCACTCACGTGCGGCTTCGAGTCACCTCCCGACTCCGTCTCTTTCACCCACTGCTCCCTTTCTTCTCCATTGCCATCCGCCTTAAGGGGCAGGGTGGATTTGTTTTCTCCATGCTGACTCCGTTGAAGATGAGGGCGACAATTATAGCGTCAGCAACTTCCTCGGCATGACGACATGGAGACTTAGTTTTCCGAACGGCGACATCAAGACAGAGATGATGTCACAGCCATGGAATAATTTTTTACGGTTTTTTCTCCATTTTGTCGTGGTTAGATCTGACCAAGATAAATGACTATGAAGAATAAATTTCAAATGTCTTCCTTATTCTTCGGTGGCAGAAAGAAGAAGAAAAAAGACATAAGAAAGAAGAAGTTTCTCAACTCCGTCTGCAGGAACGTTGGCCATCGTTCGTTGGGCATTTGTTCTTAGGCCTTTTGCTGAGTATTTGTCTGTGCGGTCATCCATACGAATCGTCGTACAAAGGTTTGGAGCTATACAAAGCGTGAGTATAATATAGACGAAGATTAGTTTTTAGATATACGTAGTGTATTTCAGTGTACTTTAATGAGATGATATACTCAACTATAATATAATATAATATAATATAATATAATATAATATAATATAATATAATATAATATAATATAATATAATATAATATAATATAATATAATATAATATAATATAATTCTTCTTTCGTCTAAAAAAAATAGTTACAGACATGATTGCATTTGACCAAATGCTCATAGACAGACTTACATTATCGTTCAAAAGAAATACATAGTATGTATATTTTGCCCTTATGCATGTCAAGTAGGAAACAAAAACACTATGTGTCTTTCAAAAAAACAAAGATAACACTTATAGACTAGTGGGACAACTTTTCAATAGTACTAAGTTTAAGACAGATCCCCGCACACGGTCGAGAAATACAGCAAGCACACGGTAGAGAGATACACTAGTGGCACTTCAGTCAATACCCCAGGCCAATTCAGTAATTAGGCTCCATGATAGGGGCAGTTGCAGCGGCAGCGGCAGCGGCGTGTAGTGACTGATTGCCGGTCAATGTCAATTCAGGGGCTTCAGTTTAATGCTGTCAATCCAAGAGCTCCAATGTTGACGAGGGTGAGCCCGAGCAGGAGCAGAGCAAACATGCCAAAGCAGAACACTGGGTCATACTCGCCGGAGACCGCCGTGAAGACACAGGAAGCCATGACGAGCCCCACGATGGTGATGTTGCGGCGCACGAACGCTGCGAGAGCTGCACCACCAAAGACCACGGGAGCGATGAGCGCAGGGCCGTCGGCCATGCGGACAGCGACGGTGAGGAGGTTGGCGCCGATGAGGACCCCCATAAAGCAGAGGAGTAAGCCGAAGCCGCCAAAGTGCATGCCCGCGCTGATAGAAAGCAGCATGACGGTGAGGCCGGCGGCCATTGCCCTGCTTCCTGGAGTGCTCATCGCCGGCGGCGTGGCACCGTAGTCCGTACTCCGTAGCTCTCTGTTAACCGGAGCATCAAGAAGGCAAAAAAAAAAAAACTATTTTTTTTTCAAAGTTGGCAAGAAGCCAAGAATCACAGAGCAAGGATGTCATGCGCTCGTGCAACGGGAAGGGAAGTATAGAATCGGTTAAAAAGTTGTTCCAGCGGCCGGAACCGGCCGGCCGTGCGGCACGGGCGCACCGCGCACGGCTACACGGCGTGTTCACACGGTAGAAACTCTGTTTTTCACAGAAATCATCCGTTGTTTTGCGCTCTAATTTAGAGTCCAACAAAAATCGGCAAGGCGGAGGAGAAGGAACATTACCGTTCTCGGCGGCGAGCGAAGCTCTGATGATTCGGAGCTTGAGGACCTCCGCAGTTCCCCGTCTGTATCCTGTGGCTGCTCCGCTCACGGGGCCTCCGGTCACCAGCACGAACTTGACGTCGGGCTCGGCGGGGTGCCGCCGAGGAAGAACGGGTTTCTGCGGGAGGCGGGAAGCACTGCGGCTGGAGCTGGACGGTGGTGCTAATGCGAATGGAGGGAGGGAGGTTTTATAACGTGTGTGCGGCGGGATTGGTCGGGGTGGGGCCATGTTTGCACTGAGAAGATCTCTCTCATCTCGCGGATCGCCGGACCGGATTACGAGTTTAGCACGTGCTCCTCTGATGACGCTGGGAAGCACTGAGCAATTTTTTTTTATTATTTTATTTGAGGATGACGCTGGGATGCACTGAGCAAGTGGCAGGAAAGAGGATTTTGTTAGGACACTAGTGGATTGGCGCGCAATTCTGCGCGCTCGCGCGGTAGCACGTTCAGAGGTTATATAGGTCTATTGAAATATATTACAGGGATAAGTATTTTATAGTAGGAAAGCTATACACGGTAGCTAATCTCTAAGCCGGTGTACACAAATAGTTATCTTCGGTGGTAGTAGCGCTGCCGATGTGTGGTGTTGCTGGTGAAGGTCTGGTGATAGGCGATGCATGATGATGCTGATGTACATCATTCTTCTGTTGCATTCATCCAATCCCAGCGGTTGCCTGCTAGGCTCGGCGTTTCTGTCTGCAGTCTGGTTGAGATTTTTTTTTGCTGAAAGCATAGGCATCCATTGTTTCTGAATACGTGAGGTAGCGGTAGTAGATGGGACACATAGCTGGATGTTAGAAGCGTACCTTGTTGGTTTCGTAGTATCCATGCAGCTTTTGCACGCTTTTGTGGTAGTAGTCTCTGGTAAGGGTTAGTTCATCCAGTGGATCGCATAGTTCCTGTGACTGTGGTATATGAGCTGCTGCCTGTCTAAACTCGGTTGGAAGAGATGAGATTAACTGGTGTGTGAGGTCGGCATTAGTTTTGACCAGATGGTTGGGGCGATGACTTGAGGCCCCTGGCTGTCATCCCACCCATCCAGGAAACCAATGAGCAGCGCCTATACATGACGAATACCACACAAAAGCAATTAAGTTCATATGACAGTCTCAGGATAACATGTAAGAAAGGCAAATGAAGAGGATAACTCACCCAAAGGATGAACTGAACTTGGAAGGTGTTTTCTACAGGATTGAGAAAGTGTTGCTCCTAGATCAGCAAGGGAGCCCAACCTAGAAATATAGACATATCATAATTGGATTGGAAAATAGCATGGAGATCTAAACAGTAGAATTGTTTTGTTGTGTGATGCAGTCGATAAATACAGGATAATACCTCTGAAGGCCATTTAAGGTTTGGGTGGTTCAGTAAATAAAGTTTGTGCGAAGCACTCTAAAAATAAATGCTTCAGGGTGGTAAGGTGTAGAAATAACACATTAAAATGAAGAAGGGAAATTCCATATAGAAAACAGGGGAAAAACAAGTATGAACCTGTCAGTCATTTTTCCTTTGAAGGTCATTATAATACCGAATGGGTGCTATACTGCAATTTCATTTTTTAAAAGAAGGGACTAATAGACAATACATCCATGTGTAGAGTAAAAAATATTTGTAATTATAATCATCAGGACTAACAATAGGCAAGCACATCTATATCTGCGTTATGTAAATATGCCATGCCAATAAGCTGCAACAAATCAGTTAATATTTGGTCAACTGAACATGTGGATGTGGGAAGCTAATCAGTCACCTAACTTGGAAGGCTTAGCAGCATGCTTCCTATTGTCCCGCTGACCATGTATATATTTGATTGTCAAATAAACAGAAGGATAAATAGATGGAATATTGATTAAACTAAGCTGAAGACATTTGCACAATCTGAGCTGCTAAACTCTTCTACATCTACCCCATGATGTTTAAAAAGCTAGTTATCTTTCTATTGTACTGAAGCTGTCTTCATTTACAGTTATAAAATAATAGTCTACTAATCATGTATGTGCTTATTTATGGGATCAGAGGTCAATAAATCTTAATAATTTGAATGTGCTCATCTACAATTGCCCCCAAGTAGCCACAATACAGCTGTAATTTTCTTATATGTAATTTATTTAGTGTCAATGTTAGAATAGACTTCATACTTTACCTGAGTAAGATAGATCTTTAGACAGTATATTGCTAAAAAAGATGGGAAATTTCAGCAGATATAATGGGAAATTTACAAGCAGCAGCTGCTTTTCGTATAGTGAACTGTGAGAATTTTTGCTGCAGCAGTGTTGCTTTTAAGAACACCCGAACAAGCCGAGTAATAATGCATAGTGGTAGTATCTTGCCTGGGAACGTACTATATTGGTAAGCATAAATGGTTGATAGAACTACATGAAAATAGGCATTGCAATAGAAATACACGTGGAATTTGGGTAGCATAAATGAATGGTAGAAGTACAAGGATGTAGCTGTAGATTTTCTATAGTCCTCTTATCTTCTTCTATGAGTAGTAGCTGATCATGCCTTGAAATTACATAGGTCATAATGCACAGCAAAAGAGTTGTCAACGCATTTGTTGAGACCACTATGTTTGGAGTCATCCATGGCTGAAATTACCTCTTTGGCCAAGTATCTATGACTAAGATTGGTTTGGCAAGTGTTACTGTGCTGTATTAAAAGCCCTGTACATGGTACTGATTTTTTGCTTCCAACATTTCCAAAGGAAGTGTAGCCTAAATGTTGAGTAAAAACCATTGCACCAGAACTATGCAACTCGGTTTGGATGGTGCTAAGTGAGCTGAAAGCACAACTCATATGTCAAACGAGCTGTAGCCTGAATGTTATAAGGTGTACTAAACTGGGTATCTTTGATGATGAAACACATGGTTTACCACTGTGCATATAGAGTAGGGAGAGGTGAATTTTACAATCCTATGACATAAAGGCTACGAATCTGACAAAGAGAACCACACTGTAATTTTAATTCTAGTGTACTTTGAGCTCACTCTATTCCTCTTTGTTGTACCAAGCATTCGATGAGGTGATATGAAAATGTCAATGAAAACTAAGGTACCTATTATCAGAAAACTAAACATTCTTAAGATTTAGTTGGGATTAATCCAGTCCTTTTCATAGAAAAATAGTTTTGGAGCAAAGAAGATTTTATTTGAACATAATTTGTGCGGTTGTGCTATTATATGTGATATGGTTAAGCCATGGCACAACCTTCAACTGGACTCTAGGACGGAAGGCTTACTGAAATAAGACAAGCAGTATACAGATGATGCTAAGTAGCATCAAATTTAAGAATTATACAGATTGGAAATTCTCACCTTGAATTCTTCGGAAGTGAGCTTTGAGATTTATACAAATTGGAAATTGTCACCTCCAATATGGACACGATATGTGTTATCAGAGGAAAGTGGCTGCAGAATGTCCAAAAAAGCTAACTGTTCTATCTGTACCAAATGGCAAAAAAATAAGATCATAAAAAGCGAGGCCATAAAAAATAGCTACGAGCAGGAGAAAGCTCTCAGTTATATTACGACAGGCAGATGGAATTCCAAGAATTGAGAAGGAAAGGAAAAAATATGGCACACTGATTAACCATTCGGGAACAATAACTGCATAGAAATTATCTTGTATTGATAAAGCCCAGGGGCATAGCACTGTGCTTCATCAACTGATAAAGCCCAACTCAGATAAGAAATGATCAGTCCCGTGCAGCAATACATGTGTAACAAAACAGTGCATTGAACCGTGAGGAGGTGTGGGTCAAAAACCAAAGGACAGAGCAAGACGTAGGATCTGAAAGAATATTTTACCTCCTTCTCATGAGCAGCACCAGCTAGTAACTTTCCATCCAAAGAGAAGTGACAGCAAATAAACAATCTTGTTGTCACCCGTACGGTTGGTACCAACTTTATTCAAAGAAATGCCTAAAGAATTAAAAGTGGGGTCATGTGAGTCGTTGATAGTGGCCAGGGTGGTAAACCGTAAGGTACTTCCCTTCATGATAGAAATTTGTTAAATTACCCTACACGTACACCTTCTAACAATTTTCATGTGTAAGCACATTTATTCTGAGGCTATAACACCTAGGGCCTGTTTGGAACGCAGGAATTTCACAGGAATTGCGCAGGAATTCTACAGGAATCAGTTCATTTTCACAGGAAAAAATCCCGCATTCCAAACAGGCCCTTACCATTTACGCACTCCGGATTGAGCTATGAAGACCCTTATTCACAGGAAAAAATCCCGCGTTCCCAGCCTTGATTGTCGTCGTTTGAGGTGTCCATTGAGGAATTGTTAGAAGTGTCTGCACAGATGTAAACATGTTGTGAGGCTGATGATGTTGATAAGTAAACGGCTAAGGTTGTGCAAATTAAATTTAGAGATTAGGCTTTTGTAGAGTAGGCCAATAATAGGGTTATAAGTCGCCTCCTGCATAGGGATAAGTACATATAGAATGTGTGGTCACTGGAAGTGTGAACGACATCAGAAGAGTTGCAATACTGCTGAGCAATAAGTTACAGAGGCAGTAATGCGCAAGGCTAAAGCACTAAAGTCATCGTTTTTTTAGAGGTTACCATAGCAGTAAGGCAGAACCTTAAATTGCTATTCTCATCGCTTTTTTAAAAGGTACCATTAGAACATGACTCCTTAAAACACATTAGAACCATTCTTAGGCTCCTCAATCTTGGTACCAACCAGATCAAGAAGGTCCCTTTGAGGGTTGTTTATGGATATCTATTTCATGCAACCACGTAATATTTCAAGCAAATGGAAGGTCATAACAAAATAAGAAAAACTGTGTAGAAGATAAAGAAAAAGCAGGTGTGTCACTAATCACTTTCTGGAGAGCTGATTTTTTCACAAGGGCTTGACATGTTATTAACGATGTCATTCTAGCTTGCGCCGAGAGCGTAAAACCTGATGATCTCAAGAACGGAGAATTCGTAACAAGGCCATGTGACGCTGACAGGAACTCTACGAAATAAGAGCCTGTGAAGAATTATAATGGAGAGAAGCACATACCTTTCATTTCTGGATTTTTCACTTTGTTGTTGCGAAATCCTCCACCAGACCACCAACAACTTATTTTCATAAGCTGGAACCCGAGTTTGCTTTAGCCCCAAATGAGAAAACATAGTGATACAGGCATGGAAAAATTCTGAGGCGCATCACTGTATAGGAACAAACTAAGATTAGTTATAACTGATTATTTGTCTAAATTATGGCGCCAGTGCAGAGTTCTGAACATTTCGAGTTTCAGCACCGAATTAAAAAACTAATCCAGCAAACATATGCATCCCTTCCGGACTAACTTGTATACATGCATACAATTTAGGCATAGATTTCTTTGATCTATACTTGTTAAAATATGTTTTGCCAGACATCCAAATATGTTTCGTTTGACGTTGCAATGGCTTATGAGATTCCAAGTCTGCATTAATGCCTTTTCTGTATGCACTGGAAATGTAAAAACAATATCCATTAAAAAAAAACTCAACTGGTCAATTCCTGAATATTGTTTGTTGTGTTGGAAAAAATGGAATAGCTAAGAACTGATTAATCATTGGTTTTGATTATGTGAACGGTACTCTCTGAAGCATGTGCAGTGACTTTAGGACGCCCATTCAACCAGAAAAACACACCCAGTGCATAGAAATAGATATAAATTTGCATCACCAGAAAAAAGAATAAGTCGAGGCTGCAGAGCCCTTAAATCGCATTGCTAAATTAGCAGTTCATGCAGAACTGTTTGGTTGCAGAAGGATTGGCTAATTATTTATGTAGCAACAATTTATTTTAGGCTCAAAGTCGACTGGAAAGCATGTAATTGCGTAACTCAAACTTAAACAATTGGTCTAACCATTTGAGGTCGTCTGATGAACTAAGTATGGACCAACAATTTATTGCGTAACAAGCAAAGTATTGCATCAATAATCCAACATATGTAGTACAAAATCCACACCGGTGCGTAGTGGAATCCTAAGCCAGGATAGTAACGTGAAGAGAGGCAGAGGAAGACCGAAGTTGACTTGGGTAGAGGCAATAAAAGGAGACTTGAAAGGATGGAATATACCCAAAGACTTAGCCTTAGATAGGAGTGCTTGGAAAACAACTATTCACGTGCCTGAACCTTGATTGCTTCTGCTAGGTTTCAACTCTAGCCTACCCCAACTTGTTTGGGATCTAAAGGCTTTGTTGTTGTTGTTGTTGTTGAAAGATCACTTTGCAACATAAAAGGGAGAATAATGCTTTGCTAATGCCATGGATCCGCAGAGACGGAACAAAGAGATCTATTTTCATTACATGGCAACCAAAGCATGGACATATTAGCAATTCAGACACATGATTCATAGGAAACATCTGTCAGCTCAGGAAAGACCATAGAAGAATGGTAGCAGGACAAGACCAAAACTACTAACCATGTGAGAGAAACACCAAGTTAGGACATTGCGGCAGAATTCAGCAAGACAATTGTCACTTTTAAGAACATTGTGCTTCCTCTGGGATACTAAGCCACTATTTTTGTTCCCTGTAGCTTTACATTCAGGACTTTTAATAAAAAAATGCATTGAAGCTAGAATTGCAGACACTAAAATTAACATATCCTAGATAGTATTAGTATGCTAAGCAGATGGTCCTTTTTTATAGCGGGAAAAGGATTTTTTTAGCCTGATAGTCGTACTTCTATTTGTGGTTAACAATGATCAAATAATGAGCCTAATTTCATTTGAAGCACTGTGGTTTGAATAGCTAATGAGCAGACCCTAGCAAATTTACAAAATTACTTTTAAAAATCTCACAAAGTAGTAAAACAACATCCTATTCTGGTAACATAAGGTAACTTAGATCAATATAAGGAATCAAAACAGACCCCTTTTTTTTCTAACCAGGAAAACAGCAGGGGAAGCCCCCACTGTTAGATGACATGAGACTGATTTTTTTGTACTTAGTATGAACACCATGCATTGAAAAGAAGCATTCCTTACTACAAATGAGGCATTAAGCAAGTTGCCAACCTGTAAATCAATCACCTTGTGCTTGCCGTCCCTAGCACAGTTTTCTCCGCGGACACCTTTTAGTCTGCACTGTTTTCATCTGACATCATATTTTAAAGGGAGGAGGGTCAGTCGAAAATGATAAAAAAGAAAAAGTAGCAGACTATCAGAAAATTTGGTTTGAAAAGGCTCTGAACCAATTAATCGCAGGAACTATCCTATCATAATGTGTTACAATGGGACAACATGAAAAAACAAAATGGATTATCTTGCAAGCAAAATTATAAAAAATTAACAGTACTGTGTATGGTATAAAAGTCCCCAAATAAGTGCAATAGCTATTTAACATTCAGCAATAAATGGGCATATTTACAAAGGCTCAACACATATATGTATACTTGCAGCAACAGTGCTCTGCAAAGGAAGCAGATTCAGCACAACCTGTGCACACATAAAAAAACAATTACATAAATTAGGCGGAACACATAAAATTAGTCAGAACAAATGAAATCATGTATTAACTGGTGCTAGAACAGATGGAGCCAGGTCGATGCTCTACGCTATTCATTTTAGGTCTTATTCGGTTGCACATCGCATAGTGCAATAAAAAAAGTGTACATGAACTGCCTCAATGTGAAATCAAAGTTTCAAAATTCATAAACTTGGGAACACACCTACAATCAAAAGTTGGCAGATATTTAGATATATCGTGAACAAAAAATGAATTTGAAATAAAAGCAGAAGAATTGAATAGTCGATTTTATACACCATAGTCAGGCAAAAATTGCACCTACACAAGATCCACTACAGACCATTAGCAGACTGACTAACTGTACAGAATTTGTTGTGAGACCAATAATTCAATGACCACATTACTTGTTAACAGTCCAATGCTGAGGATCCGAGCGGTCGCGTCGCCAGGAGCAGCTCGCGGTCGTCAAGCACAGGGAGTTAGGGTTTCGTGGAGCACATGCGGACCAGCGGGAGCAGTCAGCGCCGTGGGGAAGCCACGCTGGCAGCCACCGGTGGTGCCTGCTAGCGTCGTGCCATGGTGGGGACGGCTGCCGCCGGGGTCCACGCGCGCCGCCGGGCACCAAACCGGCTGCGCCGTCGCCCAGGCAGCGCGCCACGCGGCTCTCCTCTCCCTCTCCCCCGGCGTCGCGGCGTGCCTGCCGGGCCCCAGCACCGTCGGGAGCGGCCTAGGCGCCGTGGTGCGGGAAGACGTCGGGGTCGGGAAGAGAAACATCGGGAAGAGTATGGGCGGAGGACGGAAGAAGCTGGAATCCTGACTATGATTCTGTAGAGAAGCTAGGAGGGAACGGTCGTAACACAAGAAATCTGTGGAGAAGCTGGAGAAAGCCCACAGTGTAATCCGAAGCCGATTCTAGAAAATTCTTGCTGGGGGCCTAGGCCGTCGGATCGGGAGATCTAACGGTCAAAAAAATTTCTGCCGATGTGGACACGGCTTCCATCTCAGGAGCTAATGGGTTTTGTAACATAAAAGGGAGAATAATGCTTTGCTAATGCCATGGATCCGCAGAGACGGAACAAAGAGATCTATTTTCATTACATGGCAACCAAAGCATGGACATATTAGCAATTCAGACACATGATTCATAGGAAACATCTGTCAGCTCAGGAAAGACCATAGAAGAATGGTAGCAGGACAAGACCAAAACTACTAACCATGTGAGAGAAACACCAAGTTAGGACATTGCGGCAGAATTCAGCAAGACAATTGTCACTTTTAAGAACATTGTGCTTCCTCTGGGATACTAAGCCACTATTTTTTTTCCCTGAAGCTTTACATTCAGGACAACTTCTAATAAAAAAATGCATTGAAGCTAGAATTGCAGACACTAAAATTAACATATCCTAGATAGTATTAGTATGTTAAGCAGATGGTCCTTTTTTATAGCGGGAAAAGGAATTTTTTAGCCTGATAGTCGTACTTCTATTTGTGGTTAACAATGGTCAAATAATGAGCCTAATTTCATTTGAAGCACTGTGGTTTGAATAGCTAATGAGCAGACCCTAGCAAATTTACAACATTACTTTCTAAAATCTCACAAAGGCGCATACATAGGTGCTGATTTGGGTACAGGACACTGCAGAAATGCGATGGTCGCAGCCAGAACGCACAGCACAGGTCGGAGACTGCAGACTACGGAGGTTCTAAATGGAGGATTGCCCTCAGGCAAGGAGAGGAGACCAAGCAGCACGGTGCAGCAGGAGCCAAATCGGTTACCAAACTGCAATCCACCAAAATAAAATACAGATTCACCAAATCAAATGTAGATCGACCAAATCAATCTAAAAACGCATCAATTAAAAGCATAAATGAGATGAACACACCCGCCCCGCGCCACAGCGCTGTTCGGCCGTTCCGCCTCCTCAAGCCACCACATGGTCGGTCCTGCCAGGGAGAGGTCCAGGAGGATGGCTCTTTCCACCCGTATGTCGGGGCCTAGAGGAAAAGGCGGAGCGAGGGGAGGTCAAGCGAGCGGGCCTCACGGGGCCAAGCTCGTTCGCTGCACGGCGCCGACATCGGACTGGGGAGAGGGGATCTGGAGGAGGAGGCATGGGAGGAAGTAGGAGAAGAAGACGGTGACGTACCGGCAGATGCAACCGCCGATCTGAGCCGCCGCCGCTAGGGTTTCTTCGAGCGCACGCGGACCGCCGGGAGGAGGCAACGCTGGGGGCACCCACGCCAGCGGCCAGCCGCCGTCGGGGCCCGATCGCGCCGCGCCGTGGCCGGGGACAACGACGGCCGGTGGCCACGCACGGCGCCGTGCCGCAGGCCGGGAGCACCGTGGCGCCCCGCCAGCGCCTGGAGCAGTGAGCCGGCAGTGCTGGCACAGCCAGCACGCCGGGGGAGGAGGAGGGCGGCCGCTGCCGCGGCCCGCTCGCGCAGGTGGCCGTTGCCCTAGCCGCGTTGGGAGAGGTCGGGAGAGAGAGAGCGAAGAGGAGAGAGTGGAGGGGGAGAGAAGAAGCGTCGGAAGGAGAAGCAGAAGCTGGGTATATATTTGTTTCGCTGGATTCGGACGAGAAGCCGGAGAAGCTGAATAGAAGCAGAAGAGAAGAATTGTAGGAGAAGCACGAGAAGCCAAATCCGCTCCAAACGATCTGGACCGTCCATCACAAGATCTAACGTGTGCGAAGATCTGGGGCGACGTGGAGGGTGGCTCCGGTCGAGGAGCTGGCCATCTTTTTGGCTTTTAAATCAGTTAGCGCTGTTCATTTTCTGTGCTGGGCCTCGGCCTTGTAAGTCTGGGCCTCTGCCTTGCTCTTGTCGGTGAGCTGTAATTGAACCGTAACTACCTGAGACAACGCTGTGAACTTATCCACCTGCACCGGCATCGGCACCGACATAGCCATGCCCTTGTGCGGCGGCACCACCATCGGCACAGCGGCGAAGGCCGCTTTAGCGTGCCGCGCCTCCACCGGCATGGGCACGCCTTGTTCGGCGGCGGCGGCGCGACGGCGACGGAGAGGGCGGGGGGCGCCGGCTGCGCTGCGGCGGCGATCTCCTCGATGCGGCCGGTGTGCGCGTCGGCCTCGTCGTGGAGCCTGCGCACGCCGCCGATGACGTGCGCGGGGGCGTGGCGCCCCAGCCAGCGCGCGATGCCGCGGTCGGCCGCCTCCATCCGACACGACAGCTGCGCGGCGCCAAAGACGTTCCAGCTCGGGGACGCAGCGGCGCGGCGGGCCAGGTCGAGCGCCTCCCTGACCCGCGCCGCGAGCTCGCCGAGATCCCCGTGGAGTGCTGGGTGTGCGGGCCGAGGCCCTGGACGAGCGGCAGCAGCGGCTCGACACTCCGACGCACGCGCTCGGCGGTGGAGCGGCAGAACAGGGTGCCTCCCGCAGGGGCTGGCCGGCCAGCTGGTCGAGCAGCAGCCAGTCCATGGTCGCCGCCGCAGCTAGTAGCTCGGACCGAGCTCCTTGTTGCCTTCTTCTAGGAGAGTGGATTTATCGTTTGTGTCCCGACAGTCAAGATTCGCGCTCCTATGCGAATCAGGTTACGAAACGATGCGATTTAGGAGGCAGGGGCAGAATGGAGAATGTACAAGCCGTCCATGGACACGGCGGTAAGAGGAAAAGTTGAAGGCCTCACGCCGGCCATTTGAAGCTTCAAAGAACAGGCGCAAGAGAGGAAGCTTGAGCTGCAAAGAACATTTCCGCCCTGCCGATTCCACCGAAAAGAGACACTTCCAGCTCGCGGAAGTGCATATAGGGGAAGAGGGAATGAAGCTGCCCAACCAAATCGAAGAGGATGGGGAGCAACTGCTGCGCGAGCAGGGGCAAGCTTCGCCGCCTCTTGCCTGGCAAGTCACTGGAGCCAAGAACACTAGAGAGGAGCAGATCAACGTCCGGCGCCGGATCAGCAGGAGGCCGCCCGCGCTTCCGTGGAGGAGCACTGAAGCGTCGGCACTGGAGGATGTAGGGCTACAGTGCAGCATTCGGAGAATAGTGTAAGTATCTACCTGAATAATGTTTTTTTTGGTGAAGTACGGCTCCAATACTTGTTGCAGTGTTTTTAAAATCTCAACCTAAACGCAGGTTGGGATAGGTGGTGCACAAAGACGCTGCAGCAAAGAAGATGCACAAAACAGTGGAGTGTCAATTCCAGTAGGAAATGTCTTCGCACAAGGTAAATTTTTTATTATGCCTCATGCTTACATCATTCCGATGTAGAGACATCTGCCTCTGGCTGTCAAGTAACTGAGAATACTGGTTCTCACTTCCATGAAACAAAGGCTCACTTCCATGTTGTAGTCCAGCAAACAACCTCCTGTCTACATCCATGGCCTACGCATAGTACAAATAAATTTTCAGGTATATATTGATTCTATGCAAAACTAAACAACATATCTAAGCAACATATCTAGTGCTGGACAGTGTGGAGGAACTCAAGGTTCTACACAGGTAGAATAGATAGTGCAAACCAGATCTCCATGGACACAATGTACATCTTCTAATGAATGTATTTGTAAAATACATTTACATATAGAATAGATCTGCACGGATAGAATAGACAGTGCAGACCAGATCTACACTCGGTTTATTTTTGCTTCACTACTCTTCTTCATAGCGTGGCCGAGACGGCCTCATTCTTCCCCTACCCGCCCTCTGTCGTGCGCGGCACGCTCCTGCAATGCGCGCCCCTGCCCCGACCTGGCTATGGATTTGCTTCGTTAGCTAAACTAGACATCTACTTCGCTAGCTAGACATTTACATTGCTAGCTAAAAAATTGTAACATATCTAATTAACATTTCTAGTGTTGGGACAATGCGGATGAACTCAAGGTTGTACAGATTGGCATTTACATTTCGCTAGCTAAACCAGATTGGGACAATGCGGATGAACTCAAGGTTGGACAAATTTAGAGACAGATTGCTGAACTCATGCTTCCTACTTTCCTGATGTAAAAAAACAAGACAAAACACAGGAAAAGAAAAAGAAGAAGTGCTAGGCAACACTCGCAACGAGTAACCCATAAGCTAGCTCTAAGCATTTCTTTCATATTTTAATAGAAGAAAGAGAAAAGCCAGCTCTTGATCAATAGGTTGGCTTATACACACAATCCAAGGACATGTGAGAATGTCACGTGGGTTTAATGATACTAGGAACCATTGCTAAAAACTAGAGCCAGTAACAAACTCTTGCTGCTGTGGGTGCCCTTATTGTTAATCAAAAGGTAGCAATCAACGCAGAACTTTCCATCGATGATGGTATCGGTATTTCCAACAAATCCTTGCCAAATCGATCTCTCATAGACATGGATGGGTCGGTGAACTCGCTCTGACCCTACTCACCACTTGCCGGAGGAATTCAGAAAGCATACCGCAACGATAGACTTCTCTTGCTATGCTACTTTCGCCAAACAAAAAAAGCAAAAAGGTTGTACTAGACACTACTGAACTCTGATAGGCCCTATGATATCTCCTAATCGATTCTTAGGGCGTCCCCAACAACCTTTTCTAATCGCTAGCTGATGTAAAGTCTGGTAACAATTAAATAATAAAAAGTAGATAGTGGTAAAGTATGCCAGAGAGTGAAATTTTCTTGAGAAACGTGCGAGGTAAGCTCTTGGTTCCTCGCTAGCGAGATGAATTCTTCGGCTCCGTTGGGATGCATGGGACTAAAGTTTAGCCCACTTCTTTTAGTTATCTTTTAATTTTTATGGATCTAAACATGAGGGCTAAAAATAAAGGCTAAACTTTAGTTTACCCCCTTTTTCATTAGCCCCTCTAAGGTGGGCTAAAGAGGGCTAAAAGTGGTCCCTTTATGGCAAAAGACACATATTACCCCCAATCATCCTCTTTTAGTCCTGTGCATTAGTATTAATTAAGAGTAAATGGGTCATGATAAGGTACATAGCTAAAATTTAGCCTAGACAGGGCCGATTGTTTCTCTTTCTTCTGGATTGGGTAGATGTTCCTCCTAGCTAGCTAACTGTACCACCGTTGGGGACGCCCTTTGTTGAGTACCATTATTTCATTGCACAAATCTAGGACATTTGCAAATAGAAACTCGAAACATGACGCTCAAGTTATTGACATGATTGTATTTGACCAGATGCTCATAGACAGACTTGTACACGGCAAGTAGGAAATAGTATTGCATACTACAGTAGCACAACTAAGCATTGCCTTATGCACGGCAAGTAGGAAACAAAAACACTTACACTACAGTAGCACGACTTTTTTACTACAACAAAACTACAAAAGCATGCAACACGACATGGCAGAGATTCTGCAACAAGTAAGCGGTAGAGAGACACAGCAAAGCAACAGTACTAATGGTGACAGGGGCAGTGGCGGCGGCAACGTCATGTTGCCGGCCAGACCGGCAGTTCAGGGTTCCAGGAACGCAGTGGTTTTAGGGATCAGTCGATCAGCATTGCATCGAAAATGGCAGGGACTGAACTGATTATTCACCACGAGCTCCGATGTTGAATTGTTGATCAGGGAGACCCCGAGCAGGAGCAGGGCGAACGTGGCAAAGCAGAGCACGGGATGTGCCTCGCCGGAGACCAGCATCGTGACGGCACAGGAAGCCATGAAAAGCCCAACGGCGGCGGTGTTGCGGCGCACGAATGCAGCGAGAGCTCGTGCACTGGCGAAGACCACGGGAACGATGGGCGCAGGTCCGTCGGCCATGCGGACGCCAGCGGCGACGAGGCTTCCGCCGACGAGGACTCCCATAAAGCAGAGGAGTAAGCCGAAGCTGCCAGCGTAGACAGAAATCAGCATGACGGCGAGGCCGGCCGCTGTCGCCCTGCTTCCCGGAGTGCTCATCGCCGGCGTCGCGCGTGGCACGGTAATCCTCTGTTAACCGGAACATCAAGAAGGCCAAACGATTTTTTTTATAAAAAAGTTCGCAAGAATCATGGAACAAAGATGTCATGTGCTCGTGCAACAGGAAGGGAAGTACAGGATCGGTTAAAGAAGTTACAAGAACAGTTCCGACGGCCGGTCGTTGGTGCAGGTGATCGGTCAAGGCGGCGGAGAAGGATGAAGGAACGTTACCGATGTTTGTGGCGGTGATGACGCGCGGGGGGCCTCGGCGGCGAGCAAAGGGAGCGCGATGCTGGTTACTGATGATTCGGAACTTGAGGACTCCTCCCGTGTCCTGTCAACTTCCCGTCGGGCTGGGTGCCGCCGACGGCGCCGAGGAAGAAGGCGCGCGTCACACGAGAGGAGGGAGGCGCAGCCGCTCGATCTGGCTGGTGGTTCGAATGAAGAGAGCGAGACGGGGAGTCGGGAGGTTTAAGGTTTTATAACGCGTGCGCGGCCCATGTGGGGAGGAACGCGTGGGCGTGGCCCGTCGCCTCGTTGGCCCCACGCCACATCAGAGGATCTCTGTGCCCGTCGCACCGCGACGAAGTGCTGGCACTGGCAGCCGGAGCAAGCCTGAGCAACTTGCTGCAATAAACAGGAGACGGGACCGGCCTGCCGGTTGGCTAAGGCGCGCTACGCCAACCGGGCGCGGCTCTGCACATGCGCTCGCGGTGACGCGCATGACGCACGACGTGTGACCCTGATGCCTGGGCCACAGCAAAGCAACCAGCACAGATGTGCTATTAATCACCGTGCAAATACTAGCTGCTGTAATTAGAGACGACTGGGCGACGGTCTACGGATTTAATGGCGCGCGGCCGCTTGTGGCACGAAGGAGACGAGGGAGGCCCAAAGCAGCAACATGGTCGCCAAAGACTATGCATGTGCGCGGGTGCCTGCATGCACGGCTGACGCACCCACTGGTCCACGCCGTGGAAAGAGATCGAGCAGGCCATGGCACGTTCACATCCGCATCACACCACGCAAAGTGTGTCCACGGCCGAAAGCGGGACCCGGTCGCCGCGTCGGAGGTCGGAGGCCGGTTAAATCAATTCCGAGAATCCGTTAGCTATATAGAAAAGACTAACAATATGTATGACATAAAATGAAGCACCTTATAAAAAATATATTCTATAATAAATCTAATGATACTAATTGATACCATAAATCTAAGGGTCCTGTTTGGATGTAGATATTGGAGACTATGGAATTGAATTGGTACCATTACCAAATCAGGCTAGTATTGGAAATGGACTAAATACCAAATCTGTTGTTTGGATGTAGATGAATTTGCTAGCTGGAATCGAGTGACACATCATATACCATTTATATTTGGATGTACACCTCCAGGAATTCATTGTCTTCTTCCCCGATCCCCACCGCTCGCACGACGGGCTAGAGCGCAGAGGTGGAGGCGACCTTGGCCCCAGCCATGGGCACGCGCAGGTGGAGGCGGAGGTGGCCCTGGCCCCGGCCTCGGCTTCGAGCGCGCAGGGGGAGGCGGAGGCAGCCCCGGCCCTGGCTGCGACGAGCTCGGGCGCGCAGGCAGAGGCTGCCCCGACCGCGATGTGCTCATGCTCGGACGGAGAGGAGAAGGCGGCCTCGGCCTCTGCTGCGATGAGCTCGGGCGCGGAGGAGCTGGCGGATCGGAGCTGGGCATAGCTCGGGCAGAGGTCGACGAAGGGTATGGCGGGACGAAGCTCGAGCAGTGCGCGATGGCGGCCATGGCGGGGAGGAGCCAGCGGCGGCCATGGCGGGGCGGATCTGGTCCCCTTGGCGGCGGCCATGGCGGAGAAGAGCTAGGCCCCTTAGCGGTGGCCATGGCGGGGAGGACCCCGACGGCGGCCATGGCAGGTCAGAGCTACGAGCAGCTCGAGCAGAGAGGGAGGAGGAGCAGCTCGGGCACAAAAGGGTCTTGGGGCCACCGCTGCGGGGAGGAAGAGAAGGGGTGTCGGACCGCCGGCCACCGGGAGGAAAAGAGAAGGGGCGATCGACGCCGGCTGCGGGGAGGAAGAGAAGGGCAGTCTGTTGTGACGATTCAGTCAATACGGAGGGGTTGAGCTCGGTATTGAAGGTGGGCAAATTGGTTGTAGGCGAATACCACGGAAACGGCCTTCAATTCCATCCTTCAATGCCAAAGATATCCTAACAACAGAATCGGAAAAACTCGGTTCCAATTCCAATATCTAAGTCTAAATATCTACATCCAAACAGAGTCTTAACGTTTTTTTCTAGAAATTCAGACAAAGTTTAAAAAGTTTGACTTAAGACAACGAATCTATTTATTTAGGGACAGAGGGAGTACTTTCATAGTAATCTACTACCACCTAAACAACGCGAGGAGGTTTCGTGCAGTTTATGTGCACTTTATGTATACTTGGTTAGAAGAAAGTGGAGCTTGGACAGGCACAATATAGTAGCAAGAAAAAACAATATTCGCAACTGAATAGCAAAGCTGAATAAGTATCCCAAGTACTTGTCTTAGTTGCTGACCTACTCTCGTTCTAAGTACCAGATGTATCAAGTGATGTGAACAGCAAGAATATGATTAGAAACAATGTAGAAATCAGCACACGCAAACACAGCTCAAATAACGCTCTTTATGTGCTCCTCTAGATATTGTTCCTCTTTTGCCTATCTCTTTTTTTTATTTTTTGGATCGTTGTTATTTTTTTGAGAAATTTCGACTTTTTCTTTTTATTTTTTTATATTTTTTCTTTACTTAGGAGCACAAAAGAAGTAACCACAGAAAATATGAGCTTAAACAAGTGAAATGCGTGACCTGTGGAATTTCCAGAAGACGTGCTCGAAATCGACAAAAACCTTGTGACCACGAAAAGAGGATCTTGTGACTACTTTTTGACCAAAATAAAAATCTCGCGCCGTGGGCGTCTGTTGGTGCGGGGCTGCGGGCTCGGGTCGGTTGCATACTTGCGTTGCGTGTCGGTCAGCCTGTTCGGTTGACTAGTTCATATCGTTGCTGATTCGTTTATGTGAAAGAGAAGTACTGCTGACTGGTTTATTAAAACAATGTCCGTGAGGGGGCTGGCCAGCCCACCCAGCCAGGCAGCCCCAGCCGAACACGGTAGGCTGGTACCTTCATATATATATATATATATATATAGAGAGAGAGAGAGAGAGAGAGAGAGAGAGAGAGAGAGAGAGAGAGAGAGAGCAGGGTGATTGGTGAACGGTCGCACGGAAGAATAGTATGTTGTATGCAGGCGAAGGCCCTCCTACCTCGCACGGAATATATATAATATACCATGACTAGGATTAATCCTCAAATGGCAGCCTAGGTCTAAAAACTCTATCGGTCTATCCTACTCCTGTTTCACAAAGAAGAGTGTGATGGCCTGGTGTGGGTAAGCGTTGGGCTTCTTAATGCCCTGTTTGGTTCCGCTTAAATGCGCATTGCGATCGAGACAAGCAAGATAATCCCGCCAAACGGCTCCCATCGCGAACCCATGCTCGATTTCGGTCCCGCAACGGCGATTGAAAACACGACCGAAGGGCTGCGATTTGGAAAACGCGAGCCGCGTTCCCGAGTGCTCACCCTCCATCCCGAGCGCCGCGCCGGATCCGCCCGCCCGAAGCTCCCGCCGGCTGCCCGCCTACAGCTCCCGTCAACCGGATCCGCCTGCCCACCGGCGCCGGAGCTCCTCCCTCGTCTGGAGATCACGCCAAATCTCCGAGCCCACAACCGGAGCTCCTCCCCCAAGAAGAAGAAGGACCTAGACGTAAATAAAAACTTTTATTTAGGTCTAGTTGCAAGGCTACAGACTCACAGGAATAGTAGTAAACAATGCTACGTAGTTTGAAAACAATCTAGGGTTCCGAGTGCAAAATGTTCAACCCAAAATAATTGGGACAGGCAAACACATCAGCTTACTCCCCCGTCCTGAAATATAGTGCATTGTAGCATTTGAAATTTATCCTCAAATATAGTGCATTCGAGGAAAAAGAAGATAATGTTTACTTAAATAAAATATGTGATTATTTTGTATAAGGAAAGTAATTCATATACTTGCCATAGACGTATAAGGAGACTAAGAGTTCACCCTTTAATCATGCGAAAAAGAATCAGATTTCAATTTATTAGGAAGGTAAGTGAGGGGTACATGCGTCTATTGCACTCTCCTTTATTTTGTCTGAAAATAGACAGAATGCATAATATTTGAGGACAGAGGGAGTAGATTCTACATATCATGTCTTATCAGATAATCTTGCTCAGCTTAGAAACAAGACCCACATGAGCTGAACCAAACAGGGCCTAAAAAGAGAGAAGCTACACAAAGTCACACTTTGGTGCCTTCCACTTCTGCCCTAAAACGGCCTCGGCTTTATCCTTTTAGACTTGATTTTGGCTTTCATGCCCTTGTTTGGTAAAACTTTTAATTAAATCGGTGAAGGCAAGTGAAAAAGCCATGCTAAAAAAGCTTGAGGACCTGTTTGTTAGAACTTCGACTCCGATCAAAATAGATTCAGTTATAGCTTATAGCTTCACCCGTGGAGCAAATTAAGCTAAAACTATTTTTTAATCGTTCGGCAAAACAACTACACCTCCTGATGGAAAAGGACGAAAGGTCCAAAATGCCCTTTCTATTTCTCTTTATTTATTCTTTCTCTCTGTACCTTATCACAAATGCACGCACCACCTCACACGGATATCTCTTCTTGATCGTCGCTCCCCTGTTCATCTTCCCCGCGACACCGCATCCGCTTCCTCGCGCCATGCCGCACCGCGACCACGGCTCCTTGCGCCGTCGCCCTGCCCCCGCATCTTCCCGCCCACGCCGCCGCCTCCGCCTCCCCACGCCTTTGCCGCCCTTAGCAGCTCCCTGCCCGCCCCTGCCTTCGCACGCCCCGCATCTCCCTACCCTTCACAGCTCCTAGGACGGCCCCACCCGCGTGCTCTTGCTCACGCCGAGGACAAACTCGTCCAGGGCTCACGCATCTGACAGAGAGCCGAGGGAAGCTCGATTTTTCAGCTCTATCTCCCGTCTCCGCTCTCTCTCAGCGGAATTTACGGGACTTGTGCCTTGGAGCTGCTGTCCTTGGACCCGTTTGGTAGTTGGAGTCGTAAAACAGCTCCCGGAGCCGGTCCGGGAGCGCTACCAAACGGCCCCTGAGTCTGCTGAAGTGAAGCAATGCCAAGCTTGTGGCGTACCACACACAACAGTAGACGTCGAGGAGCGACGGGACCTGACATCTTTTACGAGTCGGCTGTGCAAGATGCGCCCATCGCCAGCGGTTGGGCTCCTGCTGCTCCAGAGCAACACTAATGGGCTAATGGCGGAGATAAAGGAGGGGGGAGACCCCTAAGCCCCTCTAGGTTCTATTGATTTTTCTTAATTAGACTAAATTTTAAAGAAATTTGTACTATTGTACCCCTAAAAAAGTAAAAATCGTCGGTGCGTTCGGCTGGTATACTTCCGGATTGTTTCAGCTTATTCTCTCTCTCGCAGAACACTATTGAATCATCCCGTTCAATGCACCAGCCGCCGCCGCTGACTCACTGGGCAACAGATTGAGACTGGTGTGATTTCGTTTTGTCTTAATAAAATAGAAACAAAAAAATACTGTACTAGGCACTGTGGTCTTCAGGCAAGGGTGATAGATGATGGAAAGGAGCAGACCTGAGCTGAGCCGAATCAACTGAAGACATTTTCGGTTGCAGCATGCTTGTCTGAAACGAAGAGGCAATTCGTCATATCGCTTTGTGGGTTGGGTTTGAGCTGCACGCAGCACGCTACATTTAAACACGGCAGCAGCAGTCAGTTCATTGCACAAATCTAGGAGATTTACAAATAGATACTCGAAACATGGTGCTCAAGTTACAGACAAGATTGTATTTTACCAGATGCTCATAAGCACACTTACAATGTTGCTCAAAAGAAATAGTATTGCCTTACGCACGGGAAGTAGGAAAAAAACACTTCACACTACAGTAGCACAACTTTTTTTATTCCAACAAAAGCACACGACACGACATGACATATTCTGCAACAACCACGCGGTAGGAAGACAGCATGTTCGCTTGCTCGTAAATTTCCAGTTAGGAATAGTGTTTTTTTCTCATACCAAACCAACCAGCAATAAATAATCTATGACCGTTTACGGCCTCCCGAAGGCTGACACTACGTACAGCAAAGCAACAGTACTAATGGTGACAGGGGCAGTGGCGGCGGCAACGTCATGTTGCCGGCCAGACTGGCAGTTCAGGGTCGATCATCAATGCATCGAAGAAGGCAGGAACTGAACTGATTATTCACCACGAGCTCCGATGCTGATAAGGGAGACCCCGAGCAGGAGCAAGGCGAACGTGGCAAAGCAGAGCGCGAGATGTGCCTCGCCGGAGACCATCGCGACGGCACAAGAAGCCAGGGCAAGCCCCACGGTGGCGGTGTTTCGGCACACAAACGCCGCGAGAGATCGTGCTCCACTGAACACCACCGGAACGATGGGATTGGGCGCGGGTCTATCGGCCGTGCCGACGCCGGCGACGACGAGGTTGGAGCCGACTACGACCCCCACAAAGCAGAGGAGTAAGCCGAAGCCGCCAAAGTGCATGCCCGTGCTGACAGAAAGCAGCATGACGATGAGGCCGATGGTCATCACCCTGCTTCCCGGAGTGCTCATCCCCAGCGGCGTGGCACCGTAGTCTGTAGTCCTCTGTTAACTGGAACATCAACAAGGCCAACGAATTTTTCTTTTTACAGATTCGCAAGAATCACGGAACAAGGATGTCATGCGCTCATGCAACGGAAAGGGAAGTATAGAATCGGTTAAAGAAGTTATTGCGGCGGCCGGAACCGGCCGGGTCGTCCGCCACGGGCGCACCACGTTGAGCTCAGACGCTAAAACATCTGCTTTTTTACACAGAAATCACCCGTTCTTTTTCCCCCATATTTAGAGTCGAAGATAAATTGGTAAGGCGAAGGCGAAGGAACACTACCGGTGTTGGTGGTGAGGACGCGGATGATTCGGAGCTAAGGACCTTCGCAGTTCCCCGTATCCTGTGGCTGCTCTGCTCACGGGGCCTCCGGTCGCTAGCACGAACTTCACGTCGGGCTGGATGCTGCCGAGGGAGAACGGGAGGCAGTGCGCGGGTTGGGGACGAGGGAGACAAGGCCCAAGGGCTGCGCGCTTATAAAGCAGCCCGCTAACCGCGGTCGCTTCCTCGGGCCACGAGCCGACCGTGGTTAGAGCCGTAACCGCGGTCGCTGTCCACCGCGGTTAGAGCCGTAACCGCGGTCGCTGTCCACCGAAGCGCGGTCGCTGTCCACCGCGGTTAGAGCCGTAACCGCGGTCGCTGTCCATCGTTCCTCAGGCCACGAGCCGACCGCGGTTAGCTTACCGGGGACGGGGAGGGAAGGGTCGTCGGGGATCTCGGGCGGGCTTTTCGGAGTGAGAGGTGGGAGACGGGGGCAACTGAGCAAGTGGCAGGAAATAGGAAACGTGATCGACCTGAACGACGGGGGCGCTACGCCCACCAGGCCGCCAGCCCGCTGCCCACACGGCGCTCGCGAGTCCAAACGAAGTGACGGGCCAGCGTTCCAGTGACGTAATAGTCCAACAAGTGCTACGGCAGCTCATGAGTTCATTACCAGACTATCGGTGGCGTCATCAGTTTATTCAGTTCGCAGTGCACTGCTTGCAGTTCTTCAGCTTGGAGTTGAAGTTGATGCATAAATTGGGAATAATTGGTTGTACTAATCCTAGAAATTATAGATTTATAGATACAAAAATTAGCGCTAATGTCTCTTTTTATCTTCAATCTAAACAAATCAGTACTTGTCTGAGATGAAGAAATAGAAAAGATTAAAAATAAATAGTTTTCTTAAAGTCAACATTAAAATCAATAATGTTTAAGCCGGAGCCGATATTAATGTTTTGACACTTGTGGCCTAAAAAATTTTGTTGAGAGTTTGCGGACTGCCCCTATATCTAAATCCTGGCTCCGGTCCTTTCAAAAGACATTTTGTATAGAGATTACAACATTCTTCTCGACTCAGTATTGAACGCCAAAATAGCCGATTTTGATTTGCAATTGGGCACATACTCACCAAAACACAGAGGGGGGGGGGGGGGGGGGGGGGTGGGGGGGGGGGGGGGGTGTTCACTGTGTGCTTGGACTGTTTCTATTGTTGTTGTTGTTGTTGTTTAAGTGGCTATCTGGTTCCTGGATTGTCTTAACACTGGGAGTTTTCAACAAAAAAATGATATCTATGGTGTCATCATGTTGCAGATCTTAATTGGTTATGCTATCAGTAAATTCAACATTAATGGTTCCACCAATCTGATTGCCCATGTAAGTGATTATGCGATGCGTGTAGTGTTTATGTACCACATTATGTCATTTGTTTCCATAGGGGCCATGACACAATTATTTCTGACCTTTTGATGCTTCCATGAACAGGTATGGTCCCTTTTTAAGTTGAACAAGGCCGCGGACATTCTTGATTGTGGACATCTTGGCATCACTTATTCTCAAGGTTTGAAAGAAGTCCTACACTGTATAAAGGGAGCTTTGTTATGCATTGAGAATGAGCCGTCCTTCACCGAAACTTCTGGATATAGAAGGAGGCTTGATAATTTTTCTGCCTTTGTGGGGCGGAGCCAGCGGGGCTGGCAGGGGGCATGCCCCCCTAACAACACAACATATTTTTTGCTCAATATTTATATTAAAATAAATAATAAAGAATTTTACCATATATATATATATATATATATATATATATATATATATATATATATATATATATATATATATTGGCTGTGTGATATTTTAATTAACTAGTTAATGATGTTATTTGTACTTCGATTTCTTGTCCTCTTCAGATTAATCTCTTATAGTATTTTATATAAATAAATAATAGTCTTTCTATTATTTTTCTCCATCTCTTTTGTTCCAACAATAACCCTTTAATTAGCTAGCTAAATATAATTAGTGCTTTATTGTTTACTGTCCTTTCGAATTGATCTCTATTAACACCTATATTATTGGGAATTAGTCTTCCTGTTATTACCGTGATTTTTTTAGCCCAAGAATTAGATTGATCGTCATATGAGCGTTAGAGACCTTGGGCTAATTATTTTTGTTTCTTTTTTATCTAAAATATTTTTGCGTTCTTTTTCTACTTTTTAGTTTTATTTTGTATTATAACAAAAAAAAAATTATTTGGTTGTTATATATATACTTTGACCGTACATATATTATATCATGTATGATCGTTATCGGATCGAACGGCCCCCTATGTTCAAATCGACGTCACCATTTGTTTTCTTCTGTGTGTTGGATGCAGTGGAGTTGTCGTTTCAGGTTCATTTGTCAGCAAAGAATATACTATCTCCGTCCCTAAATAACTGTTGTTTTTTTGTTTTCGTGCCATAAGTTTGACTAGATTTGTATAAAATACATGCAACATTTATGTCTCCAAACAAATTTATTATGAAAATAGATTCAACGATCTATCTAATGATATTAATTTTGTACCATAAATATTATTATGTTTTTATATATATTTAGTCAAAGTTGTTTCTTGAGAAGCGAAAACGACGGTTACCGCCTTTTACTAACACTGCTCACCTTTTCCTATTTACTTAACCATGTCTCTAATTCCACCGTACCACACGAGCTCATTTTTTGTGGTGTACGTAACTGACATTCGATAGTCCACGCTCGTTGTTGCTCTTCATGTCCGTACACCTGCACCTCTCTGATGCATTTTGATGAAAACGCATGGTGTTGATATTTTCATAAAAAAAAACATATTGACGTGCAGCTACAGGACTTTCAAGTGTTGTTCCAAATGTTTCATCTACTAATGCCCGTGTGTTGTAACGGGAGAAAAAAAAAACTAACAATTTAAATTTATATACATGTTGTACTATAGCAAAAAAAATGCTTTGACTTTGATCTTGCAGCAAGCCTTTTGTAGCGGATCATCACTTTTACCTTGCAACATCAATGTGTACAGGTTATCTAAGCCGATGCATGTGTGATATATATCCCGAGCTCAGTAATACATATGCCTTCTCTCCAACATTTGCTTTTATCTATACTCCACATATCCTGATTTGCTCATGCCAATCCCATGCCAGTGCGTCCCTACCACCTGAGTCATCCACCATCATCACAGCCACTCAGTCCAGAATCCAGGTCATCGAATGCAACACAATAAACGTCATGGTACTCGCACATAGGTCCCAAAATGGTATGAGGTTTTTGCAGGGTCCATGCATGCATAGCATAGGGAATCAATTGCATTGACGGATTGACCACTTGCCTACTCGTGGCCTTCTGGAGTCGTGTTTGCTTTCCCTTCGGCTGGCCATGCGTTATTAGGGTGCTCAACACCCATGAAATTGGACTTAAGACATCCACTGATTGTTCCACTGAAATCAGATCAAAAGCAATACATGAACTGTCAGTTTTCCACTTCTACACAAGAATAAACATGTTCTCTCCTTTTTCTTGTGCTCTATGTTAAAGCAAGTTAAACATGCTCTCTCCTTTTTCTTGTGCTCTATGTTAAAGCAAGTTAAACATGTTCTCTCCTTTTTCTTCTGCTCTATGTTAAAGCAAGTTAAATATTTGCATGTGCGACGCAGAGCAGAGCAGACCGGCGCCGAGCCGCGGCCTTCCTCGCGGCGCTGGACGCGAAGAACCTATGCTTTATGCTATAAGAGAAAGATACGAATATGCAGCCTCCAAGCACTATGGCCGAACACAATCAAAGCCCAACTATATACGCAAATGGCCGAACACAATCCAAGCCCTAAACGAATCTTTCGTCAACTGGCGATACTTTGTCCGCAGCTGAACGCACCGACTACCAATTGCCTTCAGTTCAGGGATTACATTAACACGGCCTTCCCAAACTTAAAAAATAGGAGCATAAGCAGGAACAGGTACGGTATTACCGTTATTCGTTTGGTCAGCCAAATATAGAGCAAGATTAGTAATCTCTGCTTCCTACTTTCATTAGGGGGAAAAAAACGAAATGGCTGTACTAGGCACTGTAGTCTGCAGGCACAGGCCGAAGGATGACGGAAAGGAGCAGCCCGTAGATGAGCCGAAGCTTACAGCTGCTAGTCAAAAGAAGATCCAATCAACGCAGGCATTTTCATCAGTGCTAGTATTTCCAACTAATTACCGCCAAATCGATATCTCATAGTTGCAGCCTACTTATACCTGAAACGAAGAGGCAATCAGAGCACTTTGTGTGTTGGGTTTGACCTGCACGCTATGAGTAAACTAGTGATCGACACACACAGCTGCAGTTACTCTTCTAAACTACGTATATATATTTGATTTTTTTATGAAACTGGAGGGGCCGGAGCCCCTAAAACTACGTATATTCGTTTGAGGAACATGGAACTGCCACGAGCATTTGCAGTTGCGAGTAGCACATATGCAGCGGCCCTGAAGAGTAGAGATTTAGCCACTAGCCCACCAATCTCTCCGGCTATCAACTCATGGCCAAAATGTACCGAACTCTGATAGGCCCTATAATATATCTCGAAATCCATGCTTAATTGAGTACCATTTCATTGCACAATGTAGGATATTTCTAAACAGATACTCAACAATGATGTTGAAGTTACAAACATGATTACATTTGACCAAAATGCTCAAAGACAGACATGCATGGCAAATACTTACGTGTCTTTCAGAAAAACACTTATACACTGGTGGCACAACTTTTTTACTACAACAAAAGCACACGAACACGACATGACAGAGATTCTTCAACAAGCCATTGGTGGTGGCACTTGAATGGGTGATCTTTACCTGCAACACCCAGCCCAATTCAGGATTCAGGGACAGGGACAGTGGCAGAGGCGGCGGTGGTGGCAGTGACTGTGGTCAGAACTCACTTTTGGCAATTCAGGGGCTTCAGGGTAATGCTGTCGAGTCAGGATCAGGAATCAATGCATCCAAGAACTGAAAAGCTATTATTCACCACGGGCTCCGATGTTCACGAGGGTGAGCCCGAAACAGAGCACCGGGGCTTCCACGCCGGAGACCGACGTAAAGGCACAGGAGGCCATGACGAGCCCCACGGCGGCGGTGTTGCGGCGCATGAACGCCGCGAGAGCTCGTGCACCTCCGAACACCATTGGAACGATGGGATTGGGCGCAGGTCCGTCGGCCATGCGGACGCCGACGGCGACGAGGTTAGCGCTAACGAGGACCCCCACAAAGCAGAGGAGTAAGCCGAAGCCGCCAAAGTGCATGCCCGCGCTGACAGAAAGCAGCATGATGATGAGGCCGATGGTCAATGCCCTGCAACCCGGAGTGCTCATCGCCGGCGGCATGGCACCGTAGTCCTCTGTTAAACGACATCAAGAAGGCAGAAGATTTTCTCTTTCAAATTTTGCAAGAATAACGGAACATGGATGGTGCGTTCGTGCAACGGAAAGAAAAGTACAGAATCGGTTAAAGAAGTTATTCCGGCGGCCGGAACCGGCCGGTCGTCCGCCACCGGCGCACGCGCGCCTTGTTCACACGCTAAAACCTCAGTCTCTTTTCACAGAAATCATGCGATCTTTTCCGTCCAAATTTAGAGTAAAAATAAATTGGCAAGGCGGAGGAGAAGGAACGTTACCGATCTCGGCGGCGGTGAGGACGCGCGGTGCTGGTTGCTGATGATTCAGAGCCAGAGGAACTTCGCAGCTCCCCGTATCCAGTGGCTGCTCTGATCGTCGGGAAGAACGCGGCACTACACGAGAGGGATGGTGCGAATGACAGAGCGAGACAGGAGGTTTTATAATAAGGAGCTTAAGCGTTTGAGCCCTCATTTCCAAGCGAAATAGTGCCCGTGTCCTCATTTTTGGTTTTATAATAAGGCGTTTAAGCGTTTATGCCCTTCTTTTGAAGCAAAATAGTGCTCGTGCCCTCATTTTTGGATTTATAATAAGGAGCTTAAGCATTTATGTCCATGTTTTGAAGCGAAATAGTGCCTGTGTGCATTCATTTTTTTTATTTATAATAAGGAGCTTAAGCGTTTATGTCCCCATTTAAAAGCGAAACAGTGCTCATGCCCTCATTTTTGGCTTTATAATAAGGAGCTTAAGCATTTATGCTCCCATATTTAGTGAAATAGAGCCCGTGCCCTCACTTTTTGTTTTATAATAAGGAGCTTAAGCGTTTAAGCCCTCATTTCGAAGCGAAATAGTGCTCGTGTCCTCATTCTTTTTATTTTATAATAAGGAGCTTAAGCGTTTATACCCTTGTTTTGAAGCGAAATACTGCCCGTGCCCTCATTTTTGGTTTTATAATAAGGAGCTTAAGCGTTTATGCCCTCGTTTTGAAGCGAAATAGTGCATGTGCCCTCATTTTTTGTTTTATAATAAGGAGCTTAAGCGTTTATGTCCACGCTTTGAAGCAAAATCGTACTTGTGCCCTCATTTTTTTGTTTTATAATAAGGAACTTAAGCGTTTATGCTCCCATATTGAAGCAAAATAGTGCTTGTGCCCTCAATTTTTGTTTTATAATGAGCTTAAGCGTTTACGCCCCCATATTGAAGTGCTCGTGCCCTCATTTTTATTTTATAATAAGGAGTTAAGTGTTTATGCCCTCGTTTTAAAGCGAAATAGTGCCCGTGCTCTCATTTTTTGTTTATAATAAGGAGTTTAAGCGTTTACGCCCTCGTTTTGAAGCGAAATAGTGTTCTTGTCCTCTTTTTTGTTTTATAAGAAGGAGCTTAAGCGTTTTATGTCCCCCGTTTTGAAGCAAAATAGTGCTTGTGCCCTCATTTTTTGTTTTATAATAAGGAGCTTAAGCGTTTATGCCACCGTATTAAAGCAAAATAGTGACCGCGCCCTCTTTTTTGGTTTTATAATAAGGAGCTTAACTGTTTTTGTCCTCGTTTTGAAGCGAAATAGTGATGGTGCCCTCATTTTTGTTTTTTCAATAAGGAGCTTAAGCATTTATGAAACAACAACAACCCCCCGTATTGAAGTGCTCGTGCCCTCATTTTTATTTTATGATAAGGAGCTTAAGTGTTTATGCCCTCGTTTTTATGCGAAATAGCGCCCGTGCTCTCATTTTTTTTATACTCCCTCCGTTCCTTAATATAAGCCATATAGATTTCTAAAGAAAATTCCAAAATATATCAGCTCTCACGCCGATTAGTTTGGAAACCTTTCCACCGTATATAGCACATGCCCCAACCAATCCTTTAGATTTAGGAATCAATCTGATTGGGAGAGAGAAGATGACATGGTTTTCCTTTTTTTCCTCGGTCTCACATCATTCCCCAAGCCGTGCGTTAATATTGGTGCTAAAAACTATATGGCTTATATTAAGGAACGGAGGGAGTAATAAGGAGTTTAAGCGTTTATGCCCTTGTTTTGAAGTGAAATAGTGTTTGTGCCCTTATTTTTTTAATAATAAGGAGCTTAAGCGTTTATGTCCTCGTTTTGAAGCAAAATAGTGGTCGTGCCCTCATTTTTTGTTTTACAATAATGACATTATGCGTTTATGCCACCATATTAAAGCAAAATAGTGACCACAGCCTCTTTTTTGGTTTTATAATAGGGAGCTTAAGCATTTTTGCCCTCGTTTTGAAGCGAAATAGTGCTCGTGCCCTCAATTTTTTGTTTTTTAATAAGGAGTTTAAGCATTTATGTCCCCGTTTTGAAGCGAAATACTGCTCATGCCCTCACTTTTAGTTTTATAATAAGGAGCTAAGCGTTTATGCCCCCGTATTGAAGCGAAAGTGTGCTCGTGTCCTCATTTTTTGTTTAATAATAAGAAGCTTAAGTGTTTATGCCCCCGTTTTGAAGCGAAATAGTGCTCGTACCCTCAATTTTTTGTTTTATAATAAGGAGCTTAAGCGTTTTTGCTCCTATGTTTGAATTGTAATAGTGGTTGTGCCCTCATTTTTTTGTTTTATAACAAGGAGCTTAAGCGTTCATGCCCAATTTGATGCGAAATCCTGGCTATGCCCTCATTTTTTAAACTTTGTGATTATACTCCTGCATTTGTGAACTGAAAGAAGAGTCCGCCCCTACTCCCTGGAGTCTAGTTAACCGTGTTAACTTTTGGACGCATGTATAAGATTCCCCATGTGATTTAACCCCTTTTTTGTTAGAGAACTTGTGATTTTGTCCCTATTTAAAGATTAAAGTTTTGACAAATTTTTGTAGGGATGTTGACAACAAATTAGATACAAATTTATGCATTCATTTTGGTATTATAAATTTGAGCAAAATTTGGGCAGCATATATATGCCAAAATTCAGACAATCACAATTTTCTAGTCATATAGAGTTCTGGACGACTCTGTGTCTCTCCTGAACTAAGCAAAGTAGGATTAGGAACTTCACTGGGCTGGGTGGGACCATGTTGGCAGTGAGAGGCATGGACCATGTGGGAAGGAACTGGCAGGGGAGTCTCGGGCGAGCCGGTTCAGGATTGGCCCGTCGCCTCGTGGGCCCCACACGTTACGGCAGAGGATCTCCCAGCGGCAGCGAGATTGGCATCCCCAACAGAGAGGCAGAGAAATCGCCGGCAGATGGACTCTCTCTTATCTGGTCCCACCTCTTCATCTGTTTTTATCGGAAATCAATCAGCGACCTACTCGGCGCGAGCAAGTCTTCTCTTTCAACCTTTTTCGCTTCCACGTCAGACTGAGTTGCTGTAACGAGGTGACGTGACCGACCTGAACGGGGGCCTGCCGGCTGGCTACGGCGCTACGCCCACCCGGCCGCTGCCTGCACGGGACACGCTGCGAGCAACCAACCAATCGACCACACGACCGGACACGCCTGCTCAAGTGCTGAGTCGGAACTCGGAACCCGAAGCCGTCGTGCTCTGCTCCGGTGCGCCGTGCCGATGCTCGGATATCGGATATGCGCGCCGGCCGTGCAGGCATGCATGCAGTTGACTGAACGTCTCTGGACTGGACGGACCCGCTGGAAACAGGACACGGCAGACTCAGCCCTTAGTTGGACCCCAACTTCCAAAAAATTGCTATAGTACCTGTCACATCGAATGTTTGCGGTCCGTGCATAGAGTATTAAATGTAGATGAAAAAAAACTAATTGCACAGTTTGGTGGGAAATTGCGAGACGAACGTTTTGAGCCTAATTAGTCCATGTTTGAACACTAATTGTCAAATAAAAACGAATATGCTACAGTAGTCCCAAATTCCAACTTTCTGAAACTAAACAAGGGCTCAGACTGATCGTTAATGCAGAGAGATGCACGCCACAGTCATTTGCCTGCGCGACACCAACGAACAGAACAGATACATGAATGAACTCGAGTGGCACGCCCACAACCACAACGACTCAGGGTGCGTTTAGATCCAAAAAATTTTGGATTTTGGCTCACTGTAGCATTTCGTTTGTATTTGATAATTAGTGTCTAATTATAGACTAATTAGGTTTAACAGTTTCGTCTCGCGATTTCTCGATCAACTGTGTAATTAGTTTTTTTTTCGTCTACATTTAGTACTCCATGCATGTGCCGCAAGATTCGATGTGACAGTTACTATGCAAAAATTTTTGGCAACTAAACAGGGCCTCAACGAGTGTGTCTGTCCCCCGCCGAAAGCTGGACCCGCAAATTGAAGTGAAGTAGGTGCTCCACCGGCTAAGTATTCTCGTCTGATTCACTGGCGTCGATCGAGCCGGCCCCGTTCGTGCCAATGCAAACATACTGATCCGCCGTCGGATCGGAGGCTCCGAGCCCACCGGCACCCGCACCGTACTGATCCGCCGCTTCTTTGACTGCCAGCATGCCGCCGCCGTGGTAGCACGCAGCAAAAAGCTAGAGTACAAGACAACAAGGATGTTCCAGGTCGCCGAATGTGAGAGTGAGACGGTGGTGTCGTAAGCAGCCAGAGATGCCGTATATATCATGTGGGCGGAGCCAGGATTTAGATATAGGGAGCCGGATCATTGAGTGTACACAAAAATATATGGTACCACCATCAAATCTTGATGTCGGCTTAAAAAATAAAAACTTGCCAAATATCTCTCTAACTCACAAGTTTCCACGGTCGAGTGGTATTTTTCTCAGGAGATAAGAGTAAATTGGATGCATGTGTAAATTAAAAAAATAAAGGATTCCAGATAAGAAAGCGCTAAGAAACAAAGAAAATATTAAAAAGGTTTGGTTAGTTCGAAATATTCCAGGGTTCTTAGGAGAATCGTTCAGTAAGCTATTGTAGAAGACTGTTGGAGGAGGACAAAATTTAAAGTTGATATTTCTTATGTTAACTTGCTAGATCTATTTGATTTATTTGAGAAAATCAATTTAGAATTAGCTGAGAAGTCTTTGTTTACATATAATTTTGAGTGATTAGTGAGAACTAATGAGATGTATTAATGATTACTCCCTCCGTTTCTTAATATAAGCCATATAGTTTTTAGCACCAATATTAACGCACGGCTTGGGGAAGGATGTGAGACCGAGGAAAAAAAGAAAAAATCAGGCCATCTTCTCTTTCCCCATCGATTGTTTCCTAAATCTAAGGGATTGGTTGGGGCATGTGCTATGTACGGTGGAAATGTTTCCAAACTAATCAGCGTGGGAGCTAATATGCACCTATATTTTGGAATTTTCTTTAGAAATCTATATGGCTTATATTAAGGAACGGAGGAAGTATATTATTACTATTGACCTATTGTAAAGTTAAGAGAAGCGGTTTTTGACCTTCATAAGACATCACTTCAACTCTTCAAGAAATGTTGGGTCTCCAGATTTATATATTGATTTGTTTGATCAACTTGTCTGACTGAAGATGGATTCACAAAAGTACAGAGCATGGCACACATTTTAGTTCCAAATAGACTTCGATGGACAAACAATCGTAAGCACTACTACTGTGCGTGAGTGACATGATGCCGCCTTCATCATTCAGTGATGACGAGATGCCCATGTATATGCCAGTGACGATCGATGCATGACGACTCACTGAGCTACCATGCATGCACTAAACACACAGTCCTCAGTCCACGTGCACGTACGTACATAATTTCTGGTCAGCTGGTGGGCGTACAACGACCGAGTACTTACATACAAGTTACAAAGATCAGAAGCCTATCTAACTAAAATTGACCGCCGCCGCCGCGTCTCTATATCTGACCAAGCTGGATGTTCAGACAAACAAACACGACCATTGCACTTTTCTTAGTGACCTTTTCTTACTGAACTTGAGAGGATATAAAATGCGTCCGTGGCGTGCAGACGCGTGTGCACGCCACGTCCCAAGTCAGGAGTCGGTCACGTTCGTTTCCCCCAGTTCTCCAAATGCGTCGGTCGACGACGACCTGCAGGCCCGGCACACCTACGCGCCGCCGCTGACAACGCCATGGTCCATGCACGGACGGAAACTTTATGCGATCGACAGTTCGACACCGACCTGCCACTTTATCGTCTCGGCAACGCAACGAGTCTCTCTGCAGTCCCGTTCTGCACGGTGCCTAGCAGCTGCAAGTGGTTCTAAGTGAATTCCTGCACTGCAGCAATCTCTTACTATCATTTTTCTAAGCCCACAAAACCGTTGTAGGTCACGAGAGACTGAAACCGCTAGCGGAAGCAAAAGCAGTCTTGTGGTTGTACTCGCTCCATACTACGTATGAAAATAATATCAGGTCACTCTCGGAGTCCCTAGTCCCTACTGTTGCATGCTGCAAGTTGCGTCCTCGGCCTTACCAAGATGCGTCCCCCCTTTCTGTGCTTAGTACTTTCTCCAGCTGTTGCTTCTCTGCCGCTTCCCGCGTTTTATCCCCTTGCATCCGCCACCACCTAAAAATATGCGCCCGCAGATCCACCATCCCGTCGCAAAAAAAGGCCGATCTAGGCCTTGTTTAGATGCATCCCAAATTCCAAGTTTTTTCACTCTCTCTCCATCACATCAATTTTTAGCCGCTTGCATGGAGTATTAAATGTAGGTAAAAAAAATAACTAATTACACAGTTTAGTTGGAAATCACGAGATGAATCTTTTGAGCCTAGTTGGTCCACGATTGGACAATATTTGTCAAATAAGACGAAAATGGTACTATTCATCGGGTTGAAATTTTTTCGCAATCTAAACGAGGCCCTACTCCCCCCCCACCCCGCGCGCAAGGCCAGTATGAACTACCTGCATTTTAGGTATGCTAACAGGGCCTTCCCAAACTTAAAAATAGGAGCATAAGCACAAACAGGTCTAGTAACATCGTGATTTCGTTTTGTCTGAATAAAATAGAAACAAAAATGCTCTAGGCACTGTAGTCTGCAGGCACGGGTCGATAGATGATGGAAAGGAGCAGAACTGAGCTGAGCCGATGCTTACAGCTGTTAGTCAAACCTCAGGACCCTCAAATCAACACAGACCTCGTCAACGGTAATGCTTGTATCAGGGTGTCCGTCCGCCCTGGACGGTCCCGTTGGCAGGCCGGGAGGCCCAGAAGGCTGGCCTAACTGCAGCGCCGGTCCTAAGATTTTTTTTTTACCCAAGAAGCTAAAATTTTGGGCCTTTTCATATAACCATGATAATAGTACTAGTACTATCTATTGGTAGCATATATACACACATATACAAAATGTTACTAATAAGTAGTTAACAGAATGCAAAAGCAATATTTATATGAAATAATTTATATACATGTTAAATTACCTCAAAAATTTCTTCTAACATTCCTTAATGCGAAGTCATCGATGATGGTGTCAATATCAATTTCAACCAACAATCGCTTCTCAATGCACAATGTAGGGATTGAAACAATTAGTAACTATAATTTCATAAAGTAGGGATTGAAACAATTAGTAACTAAAATTTAGATTCCTACCCTACCTTGCTGGTTGCTACCACCTGGCGCCTGCCTCCTCGGCTGGAACTGCCGATTGTTGCACAGGGAATCAGGAATCTGATCACGTAAGAGGTGAGATTAGGGCCCTTGTGAGGTGTGATTTGCCGCCCGCTCTGTCGCTCTGCTTTGCTGGAAGTGGAAGCCGTGTCGCCACCAGGCCCCGCCACGCGCCATGCGCCCATGCCGCACACGTAGGAAAGGAAAGGCCGAAGGTCGCGTACTCGCATGACTCTAGGCTCGCGTCTCGCGCGCCGTGATCACAGTAGTCGAGGAGTTGGGGATCTAGCTACTGGCGTCTACGTATTACTAGTGTATACATACATGGGTTGGGGCCCATCGGAGGCCTGGGCCTGGGACAGTCGTCCCTCCCGCCCCCCTCACAGGCGGGCCTGCCTAACTGTTCCTATCCACTCACCTCTAGCCACCGTAGTTTTCTAAACAAAATAAAAAGAAACAACTCACCACTGCGCCGCGAGCCTGCGACCGCGCTCCGCCACGCATCTCGATCGCCATCTCCACCGTCCCTCTTGCTCGCCTTCTCTCCACTTGTCGGTGTTTTGGGTCTGGCGGATCCTCAACCGACTAGTGAACGTGTACTGCGTGCCCTTAATCCCGGATGGTGATGCAAAGAGACACAAGATTTATACTGGTTTAGGCAATAGGTGCCCTACGTCCAGTCTGAGAGAGCGATCTCGTATTCCTTGCATCGAGGTGCTTGTAGTAGGGGCTTACAAGCTGGGCGAGAGAGGGAGCTAGTCCCAGGTCTCTACGTAGAGTGGCGGGGGTTGCTTGAGATGTTGATCTCTTGCAGCGAGGAAGCATGAGTGTTACAGAGCGTTGTGCGTAGCTTGCATGTGTGTGTCTCCTCTTGTCTGTGTTCCCTGCTAGAAGCGGCCCTGGTCGCTCTCTTTTATAGTTGAAGGGAGGCACAGGGGCGGTACATGTATTTGCTACGTGACGTTTTGTGAGCGGAGGCGGTATGCCGAGCCCTGTAGCTCGTCACTGTGGCGGCATGGTCGGTGGAGCAGCCTTGTCCTCGGTGCACTGGAGCGACGCGCCGGTCACGCCTGATCCTGTGCGACATGGGAGCTCCTGCGGCTTGGTGTAGGGTATGGTGCGTACTGCAGACAAAGTGCCAATCGCTGTATGTTGACAACATAGAGAGCCGAGGCCCAGTCGATGCAGAGGTTGAACCATTGTGGGGGGCTCGGCGGGTGCGACTCCCAAGGCTACAGGAGCCCGAAGTGGATAGCCAAGGCTCGGAGGGAGCAATTGGTCTTGTACATTGATTCTGAGGCTACAGGGACCCGGACTTGACTCTCCACGCCGCGCTGTCCACAGAGCAGGGGTTAGGCAGCATAGTGCGGTATGGGTGTCAGTCATGGGCACAGTGCCGAGCACAGCGGCCGATAACCCCTGCCCCATCCTGTCCTAGACGGCATGGCGTTGATGTGACTCATGTCTCGTCGGCCACTCCGCTGTATCGAGCCGTCATTCGGCTGATGTCGTGGGAGTGGTTGAACGCGTTAGTTGGATGTGACGTCCTCATCCAAGGCCTTATGCACGGGGCCTCGGGCGAGACAGAGAATCGGTACCTCGTCCGAGGCCTTACGCGCGGGGCCTCGGGCTAGGCGGAGAATCGGTACCTCATCCGAGGCCTTACGCGCGGGGCCTCGGGCGAGGCGGAGAATCGGTACCTCGTCTGAGGCCTTACGGGCGAAGCCTCGGGCGAGGCGGAGTCCGAGGCCTGACGCGCGGGGCCTTGGGCGAGTCGGAGAATCGGTACCTCGTCCGAGGCCTTACGGGCGGAGCCTCGGGTGAGGCGGAGAATCGATACCTCATCTGAGGCCTTACGCGTGGGGCCTTGGGCGAGTCGGAGAATTGGTACCTCATCCGAGGCCTTACGGGCGGGGCCTCGGGCGAGTCGGAGAATCAGTACCTCGTCCGAGGCCTTACGCGCGGGGCCTCGGGCGAGTCGGAGAATCGGTACCTCCTCCTAGGCCTTACGTGCGGGGCCTCGAGCGAGTCGGAGAATCGGTACCTCGTCCGAGGCCTTACGCGCGGGGCCTCAGGCGAGGCGGAGAATCGGTACCTCATCCAAGGCCTCACGGTTTCGTTCTGGTCCGAGCCCGCTTCGGGTGAGCCCAGAAATTGTTTGAGGTGGGCTGGGCGGTCCAGCCAGGCCTCGGATAAGGTGGGGGTTTGCCGGTGGTTGTCTCTTGGCTTCGATATTTACAAGGTCTAAGTGATTTTTTTGGTCCTTGCTTAGGGGACCCCTTTTTATGGTACCCGATAGTAGCCCCCGAGCCTCAGGGAGAGTGTGAGCGCTCTTCCTGAGGTTTTGACGAGACTTGGCTCGCGGCAGCTCCTGTCGGGATGGTATTTCGTACTCGAGGCCTCGGTGGGTACGCATGAGCGCACCCGCCGGGTGTAGCCCCCAAGGCCCTGGAGGAGTGGATTTATTCCTCCAGGGGCTTTTCTTATGTTGAGCGGGGGGTTTTATCGTGTTTGTCGAGCCCACGAGTGCGAGTTCGGGTCGCTAGGCCTCGGCTTGGTTGCAGGAAGAGCCCCCGAGCCTCTGCTTGGAGCAAGAGGGCGATCAGGAGTTTCCCTGTCTTTTTTGTGCGGCCCTCATGCATCCTTTTCGTTTGGAAGGAGGGGTGGAGTATGCCAGGCTACCCTCGGTGGGCGCGAGCAGTGACACCTCCGGTGAGCTGTTATTGGATAAGTCCGAGTGGAGGCCCGTGCCCCATTCAATAGGGGTCAGCTAGCGGTCTAGAGACGCACTCCAAAAGTACCAGAGGGCTTCTCCAGTGGGTCCTAGGGCTGTTTGATTGGCCCCAGGGGCTCGGTGCCTCTCTACGGTGGGATCCCATTTAGAGACCTCCCTGCCAGTCTTGGACACGACTTAGGGCATCCCAAGCAATTGCTTGCTTGGGCCTCGGCCATGTACGGGCTCGCCCATAGTCATCCCTGACTCTGTTTGTCCTGGGGAGGCTATCGAGACCCTCGGGGGCTCAGCCTTCGAACCCCTAGACCATAACGGGCTCGGTGCCTTTTATCGCGTTTGCCGAGCCCCCGAGTGCGGGTTCAACTTGCTGGGCCTCGGCTTGTTTATAGGAAGAGCCCCCAAGCCTCTGTGCAGAGCAAGAGGGCGATCAAGAGTTTCCCTGCCTTTTTTGTGCGGCCCTCGTGCATCCTTTTTGTTCGAAAGGAGGGGTGGAGTATGCCAGGCTACCCTCGGTGGGCGCGAGCAGTGACACCTCCAGTGAGCTGTTATTGGGTAAGTCTGAGTGGAGGCCCGTGCCTCATTTGATAGGGGTTGGCTAGCGGTCTAGAGACGCACTCCAAAAGTACCAGAGGGCTTCTCTAGTGGGTCCCATGGCCGTTCGATTGGCCCCGGGGGCTCGGTGCCTCCCTACTATGGGATCCCATTTAGAGACCTCCCTACCGGTCTTGGACACGACTTAGGGCATCCCAAACAATCGCTTGCTTGGGCCTCGGCCATGTATGGGCTCGCCCATAGTCATCCCTGACTCTGTTTGTCCTAGGGCGACTGTCGAGACCCTCGGGGGCCTAGCCTTCGAACCCTTGGACCGTAACGGGCTCGGTGCCCAGTTCCTTAGTCTAAAAGGAATCGGGTGGGGGATATTCCCCTCCCATCGGCTGACAACGGCGGGTGTGCCTTTTGAGGCGATTCCTCGGGGAGACAGAACGGCGCCTGCCATTGCTATGGTCGGATGTGATGCGACGTCCGCGGATGGGACGTTACTGTGTGCGCGTGGTTAATAAGGAAGAAGTGGACGCGTGGGCGGTTTAGTCGGATCTGGATTAACTGCGCTAGATCTGAGGGAAACTTCCTCGGTTTCATCGCCCGTCCGTTTCGCCCCCTTCCCTCCCTCATAAATACATGACGAGCCTCGCCCCGCCCCTCCTTACCTTACCTGCCTGCGTTCGCCCTTTCTGCCCTCGAGCGGTTGGTAAGAATAGAGAGCGCTGAGGAGAAGAAGGGAGAATGGGGAGGAAAGGAGAGAGAGAGAGAGAGGGATAGCGAGAGCATGCCTTACTGCTGTAGTTGCATTCTCCACCGTGCCCATGGCCGGCGGCGCTGTTGTCGTCCAGGCGGATCCTTGGGGTCCGTCCGACGTGTCCGCGGCGATGCTGTAGTCGCTCGTCGACGATGGCCTCCTCCGCCTGGTTACCGACCCCAACAGACCAGAGTGGATTGCTCTGGGGGGCGAGCCAGAGTCGAGGCCACGTGATGGCTACATCGTGAGCTTCGTGGCCTTCCACGAGCGCGGTCTCGGCTTGCCGGCGGACCGGTTCATGCGGGCGCTCCCGCATTACTACGGCGTAAAGCTCCACAACTTCAACCCCAACTCCATCGCGCAGGCAGCCATCTTCATCGCCATCTGCGAGGGGTACCTGGGCATCACCCCCCACTAGGAGCTGTGGTTTTACTTCTTTTGGGCGGGGCTCAACACCAAGACGGCGGGCACGACGGGCACACGGAAGGCGTTGAGGGCCGGCGGCTGCACTCTCTAAGTGCGCCAAGACAGGCAGCCCTTCTACATCCTAGCCTAGCTTGCGTCATCCAACCGTCGCTGGTACAACAGCTGGTTCTACCTCTGCAATGACGATGGCGGGTTTCCCCCCTATACCGGGCAGGTTGTGGATAGCCAGCCGGAGAGGTGGAGGTACGGCATCCCGTTGGTTGATCAACCCAAACTGCAGCCGCTCCTGAAGGTGCTGGAGAGGCTACGCAGCTGTGGCCTCATGGCGGCCGTGGTCATGGTGGCGTTCCACCACCGGAGGGTGTTGTCGCTGATGGCTCGGCGGCAACGCCTATTCGAGATGACACCGGGTGAGCCGATCGACGACATCCGGTTGTCCACCGTCACCCTTTCTGACGAGGAGGTTCTACGTCGGGTGAGAGAGACGGTGGAGGGGCGGCAGAGGAGCAGTGAGCTGACCCCATTCCTGATGCACTCGTCGCGGGGGTACATCTCCCTGGTAAGTCACGCGCCGCTGCGGCCCCCGAGGCCTCCTCGCTCCTTACATTTTCAATCTATTCCGTTATTTGCGTTTGTCGTTCCTACAGGGGATGAGGGATGTGCGAGCCTCCCCGCCACCCATTCCTGAGGACGTAGAGCAGCGGGCGGTGAACAAGGCGCATGCCGAGGCGTACAAGGAGCGGAAGGACGCCGAGGAGGCGAGGCGCAAGAGGAAGAGCCTCGAGCGCGACGAGCGGGAGAAGCATCGCCGGCAACAGAGGCACGACGGTCTCCTGGAGGAGCCGTCTCTGTCATCGTCGTCGACGGATTCTTCGAGCGATGATGACGAGAGCGAGGCGGGGCGGGGTCCTCTGGACCATCTCCCTGACGTTAGGGGGACGTTGCCCGGGGTGTCGGCGAGTGGCTCAGTGTCTCTAGGAGGAGGAGGAGAGGACGCCTTGGGGCTAGCGATCGCCCACCCCAGGGCCGAGGCTGACACGCCTGAGATAAGGGCGTTGGGGAAGCACGCCATTAGCCTGAGGGGCTCGACGGTGGAGGTGGAACGGGCGACGGCGGGGGCGACCCAACAACCTCCGCAGAGGGTCGAGGGGGCGTTGGGGTCCGGCGAGGGCCGGCCGGCATCGGCGGACACGGGGGCCATGCCATCGCCGCCGCCACCGCCGTTGCAGAGGACGAGGGATGCAGTGCGGAAGCTATTGTGTCCCCGTTCAAGGTAAGTGTTTTGTCAGTGGAGTTTGCGGCATCTTCCACTCGTTCTTTGGTCGTATGCTGACCAAGTGTTTTGTCTTCAGCCGGAAGCGTCAGGCGGAAGCGCCTGCCCTAGCGCCACGTAAGGTGCTCAAGGTGAGCACCAGCTCCACCACCCGATGGGTGGTAGAGGCGCAGGCCGCCATATAGCGTGGCGTGGCATCGACCAGGGCCGACCCGAAGGAGCCGGTCGCCTAAGGAAAGGTTACCGCGGTGACCACGAAGCAGGCGGGGGAGGAGGCGCCTACGCCCCACGAGGTCGGAGTCCTCGGGTTAGGTGAAGATGAGGCGCCTTCAATCGCTGAGGCCAGCGAGGACGAGGCCGAGCCCCCTAGGACCTCTAAGGCTGAGGTGGCGGAGGCCAGGGTTTCCAGGGCTTCCGAAGCTGAGGTGGCGGACATCGGGGCTCCTAGGACTGCCGAGGCCGAGGTGGCGGAGGTCGAGGCTTCCAAGACCACTGAGGCCGAGGCGGCGGAGGCCGGCTTGGGCGCGGCAGAGCCGACGGCCTAGGATGCGGAGACGGAGGTGGAGGTTCATTCAATCTCCTCCAACGATGCTTCCTAGGGGAAGAAGGCGGCGGACGCCGAGGCGGCCAGCACCATGGAGCAGCCAGCTCTGACTTCTGGTGAGGGGAGCTCGGCCCTCGTCCGGGTACAACCCAAGCCCCGCGGGTGGGATAGCCCGCGTGTCTTGTGGAGGAGCCGGGATGACCCTAAGGGGGAGCCTCTGTTCGCCCTTGAGGACACGGCCAAGGGGGGGGGCACTGGGACTCCTTTGAGCAATTCCATTGTTTGGCCGAGCAGTCGCTGCGGACAACGCTGTCCGTCATGGCTGATGACCTGCCCGGTGTTGCCTAGGTACATGCTTTCCTTTCTCGTGCTGTGTCGTCTTTTTCCCGAGTTTTCTCGCAGTGTTTGATGTCTGTTCTGCCTATCCAGGAGCTTGAGGCCCGGTCCCTCAAGAAGTCATTGTTCCTTCGGTGGGAGAGGGACGTCTGGGACCAGCTCCGGCAGTAGAAGGACCTGCTTGCCAATGCTAATGAGCTTCTATCGACGTGGAGCGCGGAGGTGGAGGACCTCCGCCTTTGCTGTGCCGATATGAAGACCGAGGTGGCCACGGCTCGGGAGCAGGCCATCCCTTTGGCGGCGCGGATCAAGGAGCCGGAGGAGGAGTTGACCCAGGTGGCCGGCGAGCGGGACACCTTCAGGTCCTGGGCCAAACAAGTGGAGGCCTCTGCCAAGGCCGTCACTGGGTAGCTAGGGCGAAGTAGGGCGTGCACCTGCTGACGAAAGGTGCCCTAGCGGAGGCTGTCAAGGTAGCCGAGGCCTTAGCCTGGAAGGAAAAGGCCGAGGGTGAGTCCCGTTGAGCCACGCCCCTTGTTTTATTTGTTTTTCTTGTGTTCGACCCCTAACTCCCTGATGTGACGCAGAGCTGGAGAGGGAGGCTTCAGTACGGCCAAGGCCTCTCGCGTTGAGGTCCAAAACTGGAGGGAGAAAGCCGAGGGTGAGCCTCATAGGCTTGCGCCCCTATTCGGCTTGTTTTTCTTTCGTGCATGACCTCATCCCGCCTGTCTTGGCGTAGGGTTGGAGAAGGAAGCCACCCGGGCAGCCGAGGCCTCCGTCGCAGTGCAGGCGGTGCTCGAGGCCGAGATCCGAGAGCACAACAGCTGTAGGGTGCCGCCCATACCGCCTGCAAGGCCTTGGAGGTCGGGGGGGGGGGGGTCGAGTCAAGCAGCTCCCTTGGGAGCCTCCTGATCGTGTTGAGCGGCCGAGTCCACGAGCGACTCTGGGGGGCGCTGCATACGGGCGTCAAGCGTGCCCTAGCCGTCGTCTCCTCACACTATGCCGGCATCAACCTCAAGGCCGTCAGCGATGGTTATGTCGTGGCTGAGGATGATGAGAAGTCGAGGAAGAGGTAATGAAGCTGGTGGAGGCGGCTAAGGCCCCTAGCACGGCACTGGCCAGTTTGTTCGAAGAGGAGGTGGTTCCTCCTATGCCGACCGCCGACGCTGGCGACCCTGAGTTTTGACCTAGGCCAAAGGGGCCATGTAAATAGGTTAGGACTTACATTATTGTACCATAACGCTTGTGGCCGTTGAGGCCTTTTTAAAGTACTTATGCGTATATGCTTTTTAATCGTTTTTATTGTATTTCTGAGCCTCTGCCCTCTGTCTCGTCTTTGAACATATCTCTTGCAAAAAACTTCCTCGGAGCCTAAGCTGCCCTTCGGGCAAAAGGTGGTGAGGGAGTTGCCGTAGCCCAGAGGCGTAGGCTGTCTCATGGCACGGCTGGTCTTTTGGCCCTAAGACAGACTTTCGGTCCTTAGGTTTTTTACAATCGATTTGTCCGAGTACGCGAGAGAGTTTGGCGTAGAAATTTTTTCGAAAAATGACTAAAAAATGGTGTCTAGGACTTAGGGAGGGGTCCCCCTTCTAGCCCCAGAGGGAGGCTCGGTTTTGCAGAGGCAGAGCCGAGTCTTATTCGAGCCCCGCGGTGGGCACCTCTACAGAGGCAGAGTCGAGTCTCCCTTATAGCGTTATCGTAACGCCGATCCCCCATCGATGGGCTCGGGCAGTTTCTTGAAAAATTAGAACTAAAGAACGCTTCTTTATTGTATTTCGAGAAATAATGTATATAATGCTTGGAAATTTAAGGGTAGAAGCGACGTAGCTGTTCTATGTTCCAAGCGTTGGTGAGGATTTTGCCCTTCTTGTTGGCTAGCTTGTAGGTCCCGGGCTTTAGCACTTGGGCGACGATGTACGACCCTTCCAATGGCGGGGTCAGCTTGTGGTGGCCCTTATTGCTCTGCCTCAGTCTCAGCACCAGGTTGCCCACCTTCAGGTCTCAGCTTCGAATGCGCCAGGCTTGATAGCGTCGTAGGGCTTGCTGGTACTTGGCTGAGTGTAGCAGCACAACGTCTCAGGCTTCCTCCAGTTGGTCGAGGGCGTCCTTATGGGCAGTGTGGTTGCTTTGCTCGTTGTAGGCCTGTAGCCTTGGGGAACCATACTCCAAGTCAGTGGGGAGGATGGCCTCGGCTCCATAGACCAAGAAGAACGGTGTGAACCCCGTGGCTCGGCTCGGAGTGTTCTTCAGGCTCCAGATGACCAATGGGAGCGGGCCCATCGTTGTCGTGGCGCCGTCGCCTGCTGACCACATCGTGGTCGCCTTGCACTTCGTGTCGGTCGCTGAGGCGGTCGTGCACCGAGGGGGGCCTTGTTGGCTCTCGATGCCCGAGTAGGCTCGGGGCGAATCGAGGCCTCTCTATCCTGCCGAGGCGGTGCCGCGGGTAGTTCTAAGGCGCCCTCGCGCCATCGAGAGGCGGAACTTTCGGCTTGCTGTACCGCGGCGGTCTCGAGGAGGTCTCGGAGCTCGCCGTGGACCCGTCGCCCCTCCGAGGTAGAGGGCTCGGGCATTGTCCGGAGTAGCATCGCCGCTGCCGTGACATTTTGGCTAGCGCGATTGAAGATAAGGGGTTGCTCGCCCCCCTTTGTTGTTGTTGATGCGGTGGTTGACGTCGCGAGCCCTCCACCGAGCTGCTCCACCATCACCACGACCCTACTGCTCTTGCTCGAGAGTGTCTCGGAGCTGCTGTAGAAGGAGTCAGTCTTGTTCGACCTTGGCCTAAAGCTCACGGAGCTGCTCTAGGTCTAGGCATCGAAGTTCCTCATGGGCGGGGTTCTCGTTCTGTGCTGCCAAGTTCTCGATGCGTGGAGGTGTGGGGTCGCCTGCCCCCTCGCGGGGCGGGAAACGACTGCCTGCCCCTTCATCCTCATCGCTCGCGCTCGGCATCCTAAGCTCCATGTTGAAGCACTCATGAGTGGGATCATAAGTGTCTTCGTCATCAGAGTCGGAGTAGCCGAAGCAGTAGTCGCTCGTGGCCATGAAGCAGCGCAGGGCTTTAGGGTCGCGAAGCCCGGAGAAGTCCGCTCTGGCCCATGCCTCGTCCTCCTCCGAGGAGTCAGCGTGGGCGTGGGTCAGAGTTGTGGCGATGAGGTCGAGGGCAAAACGTTGGCAGGCGGCGGCGGCATTGGCCAACCCGAAGGGGTACGGGGATGGTGCCGTCATCGGGCTTCGCTCCGCCGGAGTCGACTCCTCGGGAGGTAGCGGGGCAGAGCTTGATGACGGGGCATCGTTGCGCGCCACTGGCATCTTTCCCTTGCCCAGGCTTAGGCTAGACAGGTCGCTTCCTTTTATAGTTGAAGGGAGGCACAGGGGTGGTACATGTATTTGCTACATGGCGTTTTGTGAGCGGAGGCGGTATGCCGAGCCCTGTAGCTCGTCACTGTGGCGGCATAGTCGGTGGAGCGTCCTTTTCCTCGGTGCACTGGAGCGACGCGCCGGTCATGCCTGATCCTGTGCGACGTGGGAGCTCCTACGACTTGGCGTAGGGTATGGTGCGTACTGCAGACAAAGTGCCGGTCGCTGTATGTTGACAACGTAGAGAGCCGAGGCCCAGTCGGTGCAGAGGCTGAACCATTGTGGGGGGCTCGGCGGGTGCGACTCCCGAGGCTATAGGTGCCCGGAAGCAGATAGCCGAGGCTCGGAGGGAGCAGTTGGTCTTGTACGTTGACTCCGAGGCTACAGGGACCCAGACTTGACTCTCCACGCTGCGCTGTCCATGAAGCAGGGGTTAGGCAGCATAGTGCGGTATGGGTGTCAGTCGGGGGCATAGTGCCGAGCACAGCGGCGGTAACCCCTGCCCCGTCCTGTCCCAGACGGCATGGCGTTGATGTGACTCACGTCTCATCGGCCACTCTGCTATATCAAGCCGTCGTTCGACTGATGTCGTGGGAGTGGTTGAACGCGTTAGTTGGATGTGACATCCTCGTCCGAGGCCTTACGCGCGGGGCCTCGGCCGAGGCGGAGAATTGGTACCTCGTCTGAGGCCTTGCGCATGGGGCCTCGGGCGAGGCGGAGAATCGGTACCTCATCCGAGGCCTTACGGGCGGAGCCTCGGGCGAGGTGGAGTCCGAGGCCTGACGCGCGGGGCCTCGAGTGAGTCGGAGAATTGGTACCTCGTCCGAGGCCTTACGGGCGGAGCCTCGGGTGAGGCGGAGAATCGGTACCTCATCCGAGGCCTTATGTGCGGGGCCTCGGGCGAGTCGAAGAATCGGTACCTCGTCCGAGGCCTTACGGGCGGGGCCTCGGGCGAGTCGGAGAATCGGTACCTCATTCGAGGCCTTACGCGCGGGGCCTCGGGCGAGGCGGAGAATCGGTACCTCGTCCGAGGCCTCACGGTTTCGTTCTGGGCCGAGCCCGCTTCAGGTGAGCCCGGATATTGTTCGAGGTGGGCCGGGCGGTCCAGCCGGGCCTTGGATAAGGTGGGGGTTTGCCGGTGGTTGTCTCTTGGCTTCGATATCTACAAGGTCTAAGCGATTTTTTCGGTCCTTGCTTAGGGGACCCCTTTTTATGGTACCCGACACCACTGCGCGCTCCCGCTCGCCTTTCTCTCCATCTTATCTCTCGCCTGTCTTCTCCATCGGACCTGTCGCGGCCTTCTCCACCGTGACGTTGTTGCAGGACGGCGTGGCGTGCGGTTGCTCTCTCCCAGTCGCGCAACCGCTGCCTCTCCGCCACGTTGCTGAGCCACCGTCGATGGCTCGCCGCCTACAAGCATCGCCGGGCCGCAGCCTCCGGCACGCCGACGAGCCTTCGTTCTCCCATGCAGCAATGAGATGTTACGCTGAAAGCACATGTTGCAAGTGTATATTTCTAGTATTTCAGATGTTTCAGAGGTATGTTGCAAGTGTTTCATACGAATGTTGCAAAAGTAGATTAGAGATGTTGCATATGTTGCAATGGATGTACACATATGTTACAAGTGTCTATTCCCAATGTTTCATCTGTGTTTTTATACGTATGTTGCAAGTGTGTTTATCTGAATGTTGAATATGTTTCAGACATATGTTGTAAGTGTTTTATCTGTATATTGCGTATATTTGCAATGGTTTTCAAGTATTTTTCACGTGTTTTTTTTCAAGTGTTTCAGAAGCATTTTCAAGTGTTTCATCTGTCTTTGGACGTATGTTGTATCTGGATGTTTCAAAAGTAGATCGGGTGTTTACACATGTTGCAATGTCACCTGCCTGTTGCAGCTGCTAGAGAGGGTGCGAGGAGTCAGGCGGGACGCAGACGCCACGTGAGGTCGGCCAAGGACGCAGATGCCGCGTGGAGTTGGGTTGGACACAAACGCCTCGCCGGGCTGACGCAGGGGCAAAGTGCAGGCACGGGGTCCGAACGTGCGTGTTCGTCCGGATGTCTGGACGCTAGCACTAGCGATTTATCATATCCTAGTTCGCATGCCTTTAAGCTACGGCTACACCTATTTGGTTTTGGATCCACTATTGCTCTCTCACGCTTGCAGCAACAGCAGCTAGCAAATGAGTGTAGCCGAACGGGCTAACCCACATTTGTGAATTAATCATTGCCAAATCGACCTGTATAGTTGCAGCCTACTTACCTAAATGCTGAAACGAAGATGCAATCCGTCAGATCGCTTTGTGTGTAGGGTTTGAGCTGCACGCAGCACGCTGGATTGACAAACACAGCTGCAGTGAAACTGCCATGAGCATTAGCAGCTGCGAGGAGCACATATGCAGCGGCCCTGGTCACTAGTCTCTCCGATTCTCAGCTCATTGCCAATATATACTGAACTCTGATAGGACCTATGATATATCTCCTAGATTTGTATTTGACCAGATGGTCATAGACAGACTTACAATGTCGCTCAAACGAAATATAATATTGCCTTATGCACGGTAAGTATGAAACAAAAAGACTTGCACACAACACAACATGACACTATCACAGAGATTTTCTAGCAAGCATGCGGCACTACTACAAAAGTTAACTATAGGGACGGCTGCGCCAGCCGCCCTTCCCAGGGTGTTCCTACAGAGAGTGTCTCTGTAGGAGCGGTTTCCTGGCCGCCCCTGCAGTGCCCTTTGTAGGGGCGGCTGGTGTTTTCAGCCGCCCCTACAGCGACCTCTGTAGGGGTGGCTGGTAATATCAGCCGCCCCTGTAGTGGACTTCTGTAAGGGCGGTTGTATCACCTGTATTTGTAAAGGCGGTTCAATCAAGAACCGCCCCTACAGTATATTTTTTAGCAAAAAAAAAATAATTCAAATTCAAATCTGACCACATATATATGTATATATATAATTCAAATTCGAATCTAACCGCCACAAATATACATATATACATCCACAAACACAAGACCATTATTTAGAACATCATCACAAGTCATAATTCACAAAAGTCTATCAAATAAAGTCAGGGAAAAACTTAATTTGCAATGCTTCATTCCTAACAGGTTAACATGAAGCTACTAGTTGGATCCTAACAAGTCCTTGGTCAATACAAGGACATGAAGCTACTGCTTCCTAATAGGTCCTAACAGGCCCTTTGCACAACAAGGACATATTATGCAATTCACTACAAACTCGTTCCAGGTTCATGTTGTCTTTTTTTTGCTGTCACTGAGCGAACTAGAAACATCATATCCAGTATCCTACAAGGAATGTAGTTAGTGAGTCCTGATGCAACTCAAGTTGGAAGGGGCAATCTTTACTATGTTGGAGAAACCAAGATCAATTGAATTTCCAATTTTATATGGATGCAGATAGATTAAACAAGCCTAAGCATCAAGTTGGCGATGAAATGTATTAAAACAATCACAGAGCTGTACTCTTTTAAGTTCCCAGCTAGATGAACACCACCAGAAGATATCTAGCCCAAATGATTTATCTCATTATCTACAATATCTAGCTAAATCCATTAATCCTGACATAGGTAGCACTAATGTCAAACGAACATTAGCTTTTCCAGAACATGCATATCAAGTTGATTTTTAAATTTGAAGGTCCCTCGGATGGAAGCAGCACTGGAACAAACTAAAGCAGCCCAAAAGCAATATTTCCCATACAGCGACAACACAAGGCGTACTTCATCTTACCATCAATAGCTTGCGCGGTGGCTGACGGTAATCTTTCTATGTCACTTTCTTTTTCATTAAGCATGTCACTTAGTATCTCTTTGTTTTTTTGTTAGCAGTGACCTGCAAAAAAATAAGTACCAACATGATGGATAATTTTGGACCTTTAGGTAGTGTGAAATCTGTAGTTAGCAGCTCATTTAATTAGGAAAGTGCATGGATAAGTGCCACAAGTCCTTGCAGCAGAAAAAATGCATATAGGACTAATGGCAACAGTATAATATGTATCTCTAAATTATAGTATAATATGTTGGCTGTATCTTAGTTATTATGCCTTGTGCTTTCTCTACAGTGCCTTTTTATCCTGAAGAGAAAACTTGACTCTGAATTGTCCCTTACTGAAGAGTTGAAAGAACATAGACCTGAACTAGCATCAATTATCAAGCACTTTGACTAAAAGATACAAGGGAACCAACTATAATACTAGAAAGAACTACACATGTCTAGATTTTAGGACACCTATACATATAACATACTGAATTATGCATACTATAAAATAAAACACATCTCACAATCTACTTATCTAATCCATAATACAGGAGCAAAAGTCAGCATTCCACTAATTCAAGATTCCTCACAAAATAGCGCAGAAGTAGAACTAAATCATCATATGCTAATTATATGTAACCACATGTAGCAGTAGTAAATCACGTAGCCCGGAAGATTGCTTCCCTGTATGAGCAAACCAGTTTCAGGCTGTTTAATGACACACAAACTCCTAATTTCACAACCACATCTGACGACGCTCCAAAACACGGAATTACACCAATACAACTAAATGAAAACGAGGCAGAAGCAGAGGGGGGAGAAAAACGGACCTGGTACCGCTCCTGGAGCATGTGGATGTTGTACTGTTTGTCAAGCTTGAGCTCCTGCATGAGCTGCGGGTTCTGGAGGAAGGCGACGAGCGGGGCGGCGCGGCCTCCTCGAGCGACCTGAGCCTGGAGACGACCTCGGCACGGTGCTTGACCATGTCCTCGGGGACGTCGTCGGTGCCGTGGAGGGACTTGTGGATGTCCATGGCATAGTCGACCATGTTGGTGCCGCTGAGGAGGCGGATCTTGGCCTCCAGGAACTCGGGCTCCGAGTAGAGCTGCCGCTCCTGGAGGAACTCCAGCAGCGGGAACACCAGGTGCCGGTCCAGCTGCGCCGCCATCAGCGCCGTGAGGTCGTGCTCCGCCATGGTTGGTGCTCCGAGCTCTCTCCTAGCTGTCTCCCGGAGGCGGCTAGGGTTAGGGTTCCTTTTGGGTTCGAGGGGGGGGGGGGGGGGGGCGGCAGCGCGGGGAGGAGGGAAGCGAGGAGGGGAAGCGCGGAGAAGGGTTTGGGTTGGGTTTTGGCGGTTTTGTGGTTCGGCTGCCGATCGATGTCGTCCCACGTTTAAACGGACGGCCAGATTAGGACTCTTCTTTTGGACCATTTTTTTGGGTACAAATTGGAGCTGGCTTGGTGTTCCGGAAGTAGTTGGATTCAACTTATCTTTTTCTTTTACTAGTTAACAACTTAACATGCACGTGCGACACGCACGTGCGTATAAGATATTTGTATTTTTTTTATTTGCTATTTTCTAGCTTGTAAGTCGGAAAATAGATTACTTTTTAGAAATAGACAGTTGAAAGAGAGGTCAGAATACTTTTTGAAAACATGCATGCATTATAGATTATATTAAGCACTCTTTATTTGATCGTAATCAATCTTTATTAGACCCTATCAACACAAAAATAAATAAATGATAAACTTTTAAGCAATTGAGGTTTAGTTGTAACATGCAAGTGGAAAAGATTATATTACTTTTTAGAAAGATGTAGTTGAAAGAGATGTCAGAATATATAATTTTTATAAACATGCATCGCATATTATATTAATCAATCTTTAGTAGATCGTAATCAATCTTTATTAGATCATATCAACACAAAAAAAATTGTATACATGCATTAATCAATCTTCTGATGCGTCAGGTAGAGAGCTAAAGGTGTCCACGACGGTAGGTCGGTATACAAAATTTTATAATTATTTTTTTATAGATATATTTACATATACAATAATTAAAACAACTACAACAGTTTAAAATTGCAAAATTGAACCTTTAAAAATGGGGAAAAGATTTAAATTTTAAAAAATTAAAATCAAAACTACTAAAATAATTTTGAGACACCAAATGATCTTAAATGAAAATTTGATAAACATCGAAGTTGTAGAGGTCATGAAGATCAACAACTTTTATTTTGGTCATCTTGGCATTTGACAAAATTTGAACCTTTCAAATTTGATATTTTAAAAAATGACAAGTTCGAACCAAAATTTGAGACCCAAAATGATTTCAACATAAAAAGAGATGAATACCAAAGTTGTTCAACCCATTAATATCTACAACTTTTATTTTAGTCATCTTGTCATTCGACAAAATTTGAACATTTCAAATTGCAAATTTTGAAAAACGACAAGTTCGAACCAAAATTTGAGACCCTAATTGATTTCAACATAAAAAGCGATGAATACCAAAGTTGTTCAACTCATGAATATCTACAACTTTTATTTTGATCATTTCTTCATTTGACAAATTCTTAGCACATATTGTTCACTAATCTTACACATGTATCATATAGTTTATAAAACCTTACGAGAGATGTATCACATTTGTGAACAATGTCGTTACCACTTTGTCATATGAAGAAATGACCAATACAAAAGTTGTAGATCTTGATGAGTTATTCAACTTTGGTATTTATCACTTTTTTCAGCTGAAATCATTTGGGGAACTAAAATCTTGTCTGAAGTTGCATTTTTTTGAAATTCAAAATATAAATTGCTCAAACTTTTCATATGTATATATTGACAAAACCAACAAAATAAATTGATAGAGAATGATTTTAGAAAATTTTAGGAAAAAAAATCATCAGATTTGGAGTTAGTATGAGGAAGAAAAACTAGTTACAAAGTTGACCTACAGATTAAAAAAAGAAATCACACTGTTCACTATGATCATGTAAGGATCATCTAGAACAGTGTGATTTCTCTTTTTAATCTATGGGTAAACTTTATAACTAGTTGTTCTCCCTCATACTAACTCCAAATATGATGGTTTTTTTCCTAAAAAATTCTAAAATCATGCTTCAGCATTTAAGTTTGATCAAACTTGGATGGGACAATGTTTTACACATTTTAAAATTTAAAATTTGAAATTTGACAAGTTCAAACCAAATTTTTAAACCCTAAATGATTTCATATGTAAAAGTGATGAATACAAAAGTTGTTCAACTCATCAAGATCTACAACTTTTATTTTGGTTATCTTATCATTTGACTAAATTTGAACCTTTCAAATTTTAAAATTTGAAAAAAGATAAGTGGGCACTGCAGGGGCGGCGGGTGATTGAGCCGCCCCTACAGATCAGCCCCAACTGTAGGGGCGGCTCAGGTTACTAGTCCCCAACTGTAGGGGTGGCTGGGGCTCGAAGACACCCACTATAGGGGCGCCCCCAACCTCAGCCGCCCCTATAATAAAAATGCTCCGTTCCTGCTATAAGAATCTGGTGTAGTGCGGTAGGGAGATACTACAACAAGCAACATACTAGTTTAAGACAGACGCGGCGTGGTGGTGGTACTTCAGTCGGTGGTCTTTATCTGCAGCACCCAGCCCAGTTCAAGAATTAGGCACGTTGACTGGTGGCAGGGACAGTGGCGGCAGTGGCAGGAACGTCATGTTGCCGGTCAGACTGACATTTCAGATTTCACGGAACGCATTGGTTTTAGGAATGAGTCGATCATCAATACATTGAAGGAAGGAACTGAACTGATTATTCACCACAGGCTCCGATATTGATCAGGGAGGCCGAAAGAAGGAGCAGGGCAAACGTGGCGAAGCAGAGCACCGGGTCTTCCTAGCCGGAGACCGCCGTGACGGCAAAGGAAGCCATAACGAGTCCCACGGCGGCGGTGTTGCGGCGGATGAACGCAGCGAGAGGTCGTGCACCGCCGATGACCACGGGAACGATGGGCGCTGGGGCGTCGACCATGCGGACGCCTACGACGACGAGGCTGGCGCCGACAAGGACGCCCCAAAAGCAAAGGAGTAAGCCGAAGCCGCCATCGCAGAGGTGCATTGCAGCGCTGACAGAAACCAGCATGATGGTGAAGCTGATGGTCATCGCCCTGCTTCCCGGAGTGCTCATTGCCGGCGGCGGGGAATTGTAGTCCTCTGTTAACAGGAACATCAAGAAGGCACACGATTCTTTTTTCAAATTTCGCATGAGTCAAGGAATAAGGATGTCAGGGAAGTACAGAATCGGTTAAAGAAGTACTTCCGGTGGCCGGAACCGGCCGTTCCTCCGCCACCGCGCACCGTGTTCACCCGCTAAAACCTCAGTTTTTTTCACAGAGATCACCCGATTCTTTTCCGTCCAAATTTAGAGTCGAAAATAAATTGGCAAGGCGGAGGAGAAGGAACGTTACCAATCTCGGCGGCGGCGAGGACGCGCGGAGCCTCAGCGGCGAGCGAAACGAGCGCGCGCGATGACAATTTCCCCGTCCCCGTCCCCGTTAGAACTCACGGGGGACACTTTCTTCCCATCCCCGTCCCCGCGGGGAATGCTACCCGACGAGGATCCCGTAGATAGAAAAATACTAGGAAAAAAAAACTCCTCTTGCAGCAACGTCAAACAAGATTTAATAGTTTACAGATCTCAACTCACAACTCCCTATTTGGCCAAAATCTCAACGCAGATCTCACAAATGACAATAGATTGATTGTTGAGCACCTACGCTGCCTGCCTGCAAAGTGCAGATCGAGCAAAGAGAGAGTAGAATCTGGGTCTTCACACCGAGCAGAGAGAGAGAGCAGAGAAAGATTGGGATTCAGGTGCACACGGTCAAGCTGACCGGCTGGCGCATGTCCTCTTCGTAGCGCGCATGGCGATGGGGGCGGGGCTGGAGCTGGATGCAAGATTGACGAAGCGAGCCTGCGCCAGCTGGGCGTCAACACTCAGCAGGAGGCGCTGCCGCGCTAGGCACTGCGCTCGCGCGACGGCGCTCGAGCACTCACGCTTGTCGCGTCGAGCAGGTGATGGGGACGACCGGACGAGCCACACTCGCGTTCTGCACTTAGCGTGGCTGGCGGCTGAGGAGAAGTGGCCGGGTGGGATACTGGGAGATAGGGCTAGGAATTTGATTATATACTCCATGTGTGTTGATGGGCTAAATTCCTCGAGGGCTCGTTCGGTTAGACATTCTCAACGTGGAACGGTCGGAAATATTTTCAGCCCAGTACAAAGTATGGAATGGTTTCAGACCTGGAACAGTTCCAAGCCATTCCAAGCTGGAAACGAACGGCCCCTGAAGCGGCCGGGACGCGGGGATCGGGGACAGGGAATGCAACACCGTCCCTGTTCCCGTCAGATCCGACGGGGATTGATTTTCCCCATTTTCTTCCTCATGGTGAGTAAAATCTTTCCATTCCCGTTCCCTAAAAGGAAATTCCCCGCAGAGAATTGAGGATCAGGTCCCAATTAGCTGCCATCGTGCTTGTACGGCGCCAAGGTGGACAAGATGGAACGAATCTACTCGAGCCGACTTGAGGAACGGCCGGTCCATATGACCGGGCGTTTGGCCTTTGGCGTCCGCGCGCGTCCGGCCAGCCGCTATAGCAGTTGGCAGTTGCGTCGCGGCCTCGTTCGTGTCCGTCGCTGTCGCCATCTTTACTTACCAGTTGCGTCGTGGCCAGGCGCCCGCGCCGGCGGCCACACGGCGTCTGCTTCCTCCGCGGCAGCAAACGCAACCCAACCGTCAGAACGGGACCATTGGCTGATGTGGAAGTGGAATGCGCTTGAAGTCGAGGCAGCCCACCTCGGACCCGGAGTGTGCGCCCTTCAATCTGGGCCCAGCCGGGCTACAGTATGTTTCTAACCATAGGCAACAGAAGCGAGCCGTGGTCCGTGGTCATGTTATGGGCTGCCGTTGGGGACTGGTTGGGCCCGTGTCCATGACACGTCTCCAAGCCCGCTCGACCCCTTGCTGACCCGCCTCTGCTCAGGCCGGCTCGGACAGAACAGCACCACAGACAGGAACACGCGCAGGACACGAGTAGCAGACCACGAAGTATAGTACCATTTCCTTTTCCTTGGACAAATCTAGGACATTTGGTTCTGAAAACACCATGTGTCAGTCGAGTAGCATGCATCTCCTTACACACATAGCTGCATTTGATCAAATACTAGTAGGAGCAGTCCAAGCGCGGTGGCTTCGGTACGTACGTCGGTACGTGTCTTATCAGGTTAGCTAGACTCGAGCGAAAAAGTGAACGCTCTGACTCGCACAAGACATAGCCTTAGGGCTCGTCCAACGCTACATACACCGTGGCTGTATGCCTCAGGTTCCACGTTCGCATGTAGTATCCACGTTCATTTTGATAGTGGTTCTTGCAGAAGACACAGTTGCTTCACCCGACAAAAGTGAGAACCTGCTATCCAAGGTCGCATTGGGAGCCAAACAGTCTGTTCGTTCGCTGGTTTCAGTCAGGGCTTATCAGCTAACCAACAGTGTTTTTCTCTCACAAAACATTATGGATAAGCAAACAACATGCTGTGAGGGAAAATAGAGTTTTTTTTTTCTTTTTTAGGAAACCAGGGCAAAGAGAGTTGTGGCCCGGGGACAGGAAGATTATACTTTAGTTGGGTGCAGATATACAGCTCAAAGCTTTCGATTTCTATTTTGGCATCTATACTTTTGAATGAAATTATGTGTCTGCATTGGCCATACTCTAGTACACAGTATTGTAAACTTGGACTGTTATTGTCTTATACGTCGACAATGTATCTTCATTTATTTAGAACATTGAGCCCCACACACGGTACGTAACGCAGGCCAGAACGGCCACCTCTTGTCAGTCCACGTGCCGCAGGTGAACGAGATGCTCGGCCCGCGTATGCCTCCTCACTGTGGTCGGCGGGGACGCGCGGTCTACCACCGTGTCCCTCACAAAACGCGACAAGCTTTTCTTCCCGCGACGGCGAGCCCAACAGACTTGTAATGCGTCGATTAATAGTGTACGTGTTGGATTTTGAAACTAAAGAAGAAAAAACTAATCTAATGCATGGATTTTGAAAGGCTAATTAATTTATTTATTTATGCGATGCCTCATAGAGATTATTATGGAAACTGATCTCCAGAACGTCACTAGAGGAAGAAGTTGATGGACCAAGAATAATCAATGATGTCGCTCTATAGTTCTACTGGATAATATGTGAAAAATAATTAGACGGCTTAACTTATACTTAGGCTACCACTATGTTCATCATATTCGACGCATTGATTTGTGGTATATAGGACGCTAAGTCTTCTGAAAGTACAAAGCTAGCGCTAGAACTAAACCTATTATATTTAAGTTTCTATCTCTATTTTTAATAGTATATATGCATATCTATTACGTAATGGATTAGATAGATTATAAATTGGGCCAGGAGTTTGTGAGATATCCCTTTTATCTTTATTTATTCTCTTCTACAGCTAAAAAGACCGATACGTCATCATCTATCGATGGTACCACATCCCGCTTGAACGCGAACTCCTTTGGCGCTTTTCTTTCCTCGATCACCCAATCGTGAAACCCTCGGCACGGGTCTAGCTAGTCTTTCACCAATCCTTTAATGTTTTCTTTTCGTTTTTCACCCATCCTCAGTTTCCTACATTGCACTTGCATGGAAAGGATCTGTGTCACCATATCCCTTCCTGATTGTACGGATTAGCAACAGCAATTCCATTCCGATGATTAGCAGGGTGTTTAGAGTAAGGAGTCACTCAATATTACATGTGATGCCACATCATGAGTTTATTCTTCAAATTTGACTAGGTAGCGTGTCCGTGCGTTCCTACGGGATAACTAACAATTTATACTAAAAACACACGGACCGCACGATAAGATAACAATACTGTAAAAATTAAATACCAACGTTAAAGTGATATTTAATCCAAAAAGCAAAGTTTATGAATTTAACAGTCACGGAGTGCGCAGCGTTGCAGGCTTACAAACTCTACTTTATAGACCTTTCCGTGATGCGGCTAAGATAATGTTTTATATTGGCAGGAAGAAATCTCCAATATCCATTTCTTTCATTGTAATCCATTTATCTGGACAATGTTTGAGATGAGGGCACGATTACAGTTTTTAGTAGCTTTGTGATATTGTCCGAAGCTATAAGATGATTGATGTCTTGCAATGATCCTTTCATTAATTTAGTTTTCTATCTATGTTTAATTGTTCATTTAGTCTATTTTATAGGCACGCCGTTAGATAATGGATGACAAAATTCAAGCATCCATAATTTATCTCTTTGACTTTAAGCATGAGTTTTGTTTTTACCGTAGCGTTAGCACGCGTATGCATGAAAAACGAAGATGTCTTTACACTGCAGAAATCTTTCAAGAAGATCATGCATAGATTATTCTTGTATTGAATATTATATATATACAATCACCTAAATATTCTAATTAAACTACAAAATTTTGACTCATCCTCTAGAGTTTACAAATATAAGCCATGGCAATAAATTACAACAATTCACGACAAGTTAAGTGAGAAATCTCTCTTTTTCAAGGTTTAACTTCAGTGAGAAATCATCATTCTTTTTCTTGCCTGCCTACATCAGATTGTTAAAAAATAAACAAAGATCAATCCACAGATATTTTGCAGTGCAGAGATAACTTTGTGACCTGGCTTGGTGTTGCTGTTACGGGAACACCAATTCAGCGAGCGAGGTCTAGAGGTGCAAAGGCCTGATGCCAAACATCTGAATACCATCCAGTGTAATAAAAAAATAGCAAGCCAAAAATTCAGTGGCCATAAAAAAAGTTGACAAGAGAAAAGTATCTAATATATTTTACCAGTAAAGTATCTAACATTGGTACACCAAGCTCATGAATTGAGACTATCAGTAAATAAATAAGGCTCGAGCTACTTGAAACGAGATTGGTACTGACAAAGGGCTAACTATGCTAAAAAACAATGACATCCAATGTGCAGGCACACAATATCGAAAAATAGATGATTAACTATATAACAAGAACGTCTGCAGCATCATGAACTATGGTTGTGTAACATCATGAACGACGAGCGATGGAGGATAGGCGACGTCAATCGGTCTACATATGCGAAGACGACGGCTCGGGTGCACAACTCAGGTGGCGTCGAGGTAGCGGCGCGGTAGCCGAGGACGACGGCTAGGGTGCATGGCGTGGACTACGACGCGGACGTCATGGAGGTGGCGGTGTTTTCCAGGTGCACGATGCGGGCGAACGGCGAGGACGACGGCGCGACTTCGTGGAGGCGGTAGTGTACGTGGCGCACGGGGAGGATGACGGCGCGGGCGCACAGACCAGACGATGGAGCAGGTCGTGGAGGGGAGATCGCACGGGGAGGTGATCTTGCGGCGATCGATGATGTAGCCATAGGTGCATCCACTGGTAGGCAGACGGTGGATGATCCATTGTTGTTGCTTCCCCACTACACGATGAGGAAGAAGTAGGGGCGGCTCGATCGTGCAGGGGCTTGAGGAATGGGGCACGCGACGATTGTCTCCGTGCAGCGACCAGTGACGCGCTGGAGTCCTATCAAGAAGACGCGTTCGATCGTGCAACGACGAGCGACGATGGTATTCCGTGTTTGTAGCGTATGCAAATCAAGGTCAAGAATTTCATATTTGTGGCACGAGGGCGGTGTGACAGAACCGTCCAATTTATACAAGATCAAGTACGGCTGTCCCTGCAAACACGTTGACACGCGCATACTTTCACTTATATAAACCCGGTAGTCCGCCGAGTGTCTCGAAAGACCGAGGTAAATCAACATCACAACCAAGATCGCGTGATTAAGCAAATACACATCACATACGTAGAGTTGCAGCTGAAATAATGTTACAAGGGGTTCACAAATAATAGTATAAGTTTGGGTTTCAAAACCAATTATTGAAAACAACATAGCTTTCAAATGATTACATTAATATAAGTTTCAAATATATTGCTAGCATAAGTGACATCATCCGACAAAAGCATATAGATGAGAAGTAAGTATAGAATCACCGAGCCCACCGGTGGTTAGCCACCATCATCAACAGGTCGAGAACATCACCTACAACAAGGTGGGATAAACCTTGAGTACTCGAATGTACTCAACCAGACTTACCCGTCGTAAACCAGAAATAAAGTGACACCAAGGATTATGCAAGGCTTTCTTTAGTGGGCTAGCTGACTCATTTGCAAAAGCATAAGCTATCATGAAGAAACCATTTTAAGTACTTTGCATCATCTTTATTATAACCTATCCATCTAGGTAAGCACCTGTACTATAGCAATCACTTAATTAACCAATAACATCCAGTTACCAATTTAGATTTAGCATATCCCATACCATCTAGATAACCATCATTGTTCTATCATAATTACTACGATACCGTAGCTCAAGTCAAGTGCTCACTATCCAGGAGCAATGGCGATTCAAATCGATTTCTAACCAGCTGGTGATTTATTCCTTACACAAACCTTACTCACCCGCTAAAGTGAGGTATCGGTCACCGAGTCAACTATCCAGGAAAAATCTCGAGTTTGCCAGGAACCACATGTACCCGGGGGCCGACCGACTGCCTTTCGGTCTTATCATCGCGCCCCCGTGTCCTACCACATCTGCTCTGGTACAGTGCGCTGCGGGCAATCTACTCGGCCCGAATAATCTCCCAGCTTCGCGGTCGAAAGGTGCTTTATTCGGCCAGCTAAATGTAAGGCATGCGTTCAACATGATAAGAGGGACGAGCAACGGTCGGTCCTTAATCGACACAGACGAAAACTAACAGCACCCCAGAACCCTGTCTGGTTGCCTCCAACTTTTTTCATCCGGTCTCCAATTATCCATCACACATGGTTAATTCCAGGATATCATTCTTTCCATAGCTAAATTCTTCCAGTAACCACCTATAATGTAGGTGACCGGATATCACCGATCGCTACCGGTCTAAGCAAGGCTAAGCAGTTATTTGATCCTGACCTAACAGGGTAAAAGGTAATAAGATAGGCAAGGATAGTAATAAATGCATCAACGGTTTCAATCAACTCCTACAACTTAATGCAACAATATATAAACTCATATATATAGAAAGAATTGCTTTTATAAAGTAGGAGACTTATAATGCTCCGGGGCTTGCCTGGGATCCGATACAAGTCAGTTCAGTTAGCTTGCACCGACTTGGTGACATCTTTGGTCCTAGCACTTGCTTAGTCCTTCTATCTTCGGGATAGATCCACCAAACCCAATCTTTGAGTTCGGCTCCACATCACATCCTTCACGTGGTTCATCTAGCGTACCTAAATGAGATGCAAGATGCATGTGTATGAAGAAAATGAATGGTAACACAAGATGCATCACATAAGCATTCAAGACAAACACAAGATTATGCAAGACATAGACACCAATAGCTATTTAACTAACATCACACAACTAACTATAGAAAGCAAGCACATCAAGCATGACACAAGTTTAACAAGGTCATAAGCATCATAACTTGACCATCAACAAGGGCATAAGCCACACTTAGCAACACATGGAGTAAACAACCACAACTAGCATATGTCTATTTCAGGACTGGAAACAACAGCTTCATGTTTGGATCATAACTAGAGTTATACAAATCCAATAGCCATGCAACAAGACATTCTGGAAAGCTTATGGAATTTTCTACAATTCATCTTTAATCATCTTAGCATGATTCTCAAGTTAAGTGGGTTGAAATTATATATTTACAGAAACTGGTCCACAATTGACAGAGAGCAGTCATTTCTGAAACACAACTTTAAACAGGCATAACTCACAAACCACAAGACGAAATACCACCAAATTTTAACAAAAGCTATATACATGAATTATCTACAACTTTTGTATAAACAAGTTTCACAACAAAGCACATTATCTTGAAGAACTTTGCTAAGTTCCTAGATCTGTCCATAAACCACATCGGCAAGAAAATAATTGTTAACTTATGTTGCAAACATATAATTGGGAAAAACCAACTTTACCAACATTTCACACATGACTAAAGAACTCCAGAAAGCATGGTGCTCACCTCTAAATAAATTTTCTTAAAGCATTTCTTAATTTATTTAGACATCAAGGTGTATTTATGAACATATACAAAAAATGCACAATAAATTCTACAAAAATTACAGTAGCTCATATATTCTCTCAATAGTCTACTGTACAAATTTCATACCATTTGCATAAGTATAGCTGCCTCTACGAAAAAGACAATTTGCTATTGTAAGAAATCATGTGAGAGTGAGATAAACCAATAACTCACTCATACTTCATCCAATACTCATGAAATTTTTACCACACATCAACTATCACATGAGTAGCATGCCACAAAAATTTCACTTCATTTGGAGCCCTAGATCTACGGTTATGGAAAATAACAAATTCAACTAGCATTACAACCTTACTGCACAAATCTATTTTTACCGCAAAATATTTAAACTAAAACATGCTATATTATAGATCTACTACATAGACAATTTCACAAGGATTCCAAAAAGTCCTCATTTGCTATTTTACGAATTTCCTATGAATTACTATGAATTTCCAAACTTCAGCAAATTTCCTGCAAAAAGGGTCCTCAACGGCGCTATTCATATGAGTCAGTGGTTATGCACTTAGGCCCTCCCCTTTACTTGAATTTGAGCCCGAGGTCCTCCATGCGAGGTTGAAACAGAGGACGCCGCGGAATTGATCGGTGGCGGCCGGAGAAGGGCCGGCGGTGGCGGGGGAATGGTTGGGAAGCACCAGGAGGTTGGCGCGCACTCGTAGGTGGCCACAGCATGGCCAGAGGTGGCCTGTGGCCTGCTGGCCACGTGAGCAGGCGGGACACCGGCGGCTGCTCCGGCGGCGACGGCACTATGGCGGCCGTGGCGACAGGAAAAGGGGCGCAGGAGGGGCGGCAAATGACGGCGAAGGTGGTGGCGCACTCGGTAGGATCGGAGAAGGCTCGGAGGTGGAAGAACGATAGCGGCGCAGGAGCTTCGCCGCTCGGCAATGGCGGCCATGGCCGCAGCTCGGCGTAGAGCGACTGGCGAAGCGAGAAGCGGCAGCGCGAGTGAGAGGAAGGAGTGTGGAAGCTCTGGCGCTCGTTATGGAGGAGCAAGGTGCGAGGCGGCGCGTGGCACTGAGGTGGGATGCGCGTCAACAATGGAGGGCATGCTCTGCTGCATGGGCGACGTGTCGACCTGCTATTGAACACCTGGCGTGCGTCGGTGAGGGCGACGTGGGGAGCCGATTTGGGCCACATCCAGGCCGAATCAAACCTTGGGTCAAAAATGAAGTTTGTTCATCTCGGCCTACTCTACATTTTTCATTAAGGCACTCCAGTCATTTGAGCAACATAACCATGGGTAATTTAATCTCCAAAGTGGCATTGTCAGTGCATTGACGGCGATTAACAAACTCCAAAATTGAGGGTCATAACAAGGTCAAACGAGTGCCATCCTTTTACATGATCTTCTCCATGAACTTAGCTCCAACTTTTATTTTTGGGTCAAAGCATGATGCTTAATAAAAACTCAAGAACGCGGCATGCCAACCTAATGACAATGAATTCCAGACTTGGAATAATTCTAAGTGCTGAAAACAACAGCAAATTCGATCTTGTGACCTCAATTTGACTTACTTCCAAGCTGATCTAGCTCTTAGTCCAAAAACAAAGTTTGTTCTACATGATATGGACTACAACTTTCATTTAAGGTCCAACCTCAAAACTGGTATAGAACCTACTGTTCTACTTTGACCAAAGTAGGATCATGATGAAGCTTAAATTATCCTTTTTGATTCATTGGAGCATTTTCTTGGCATTTGCCCAACATGAACCTTTCATGACTTTTGTTGTAGAGTTCATCTAGAGTCATTTTGGTAAGGTTGCAAGGTTTGGTTGACATCTCATGTTCTCATTCACTTAATAGTGCAATTCAAGCACTTTGTAAAATCATTCCAACAAGGATATAACTTATCATTTCATGTGACTTTTTGATTTCAAACTTCATGAAACTTTTCGAGTGCCCAATATAGATGGGTATTGATGTGAGACACATGAAGATATCCCAATCACACCACCCAAGCATATATCTTGAAAAGGGGTCTATAGGCGAGCAAAGGTGCAATATCCAAGTTTAGGTTGGGGCTCGTTTCTATAGGTTTGACCTTGACATCTTCATCATCACTTAATATGACATGTTTGAGCTCAAACCCATTGCTTAACTGGTGGCAAACACCTAGGGTGTTACAGGCGGTATGATCGAGCGTGAGACATGGGTGATCGCTTTCCTTGTTTGAGACAATTAGGGTCAAGACTTTACATGTTTGTAGCGCATGCAAATCAGGGTCAAGACTTTCCGTGTTTTCTTCGCACCAAAGGATGCAGCATGCGGGAGATGTCGTGGGATCGCAGGCGTGGGTAGACGGACGAACCAAAACAAATGTCGCACAAAAAAATGTCTACGCTTTGTTTTTTTTAGTTGTAGGAGATGGAATGACTTCATTCCTCATAGTAATACTAATTATTAGCTTGTGAGAAATATGGTGATGATGGATCAACCTATTTCACTAAAAACGAAATAAAAAATGAGGAGACCGTATAGATTAATTTGCTATTCATGTGTGAGATATGGGAAGGAACCAATTACGTATCGATAATGATACGTCGTGGGCGTCCGTCCCGTGACTCCGTCCGGTCGTGCTCTAAAAAAACTTACCATGGCACCTCCATCCCACGCCATCCCTAGCGGCTCCTCCACCGGCCAATGCCCGCCGCCGACCCCTTCTTCCCATCCCCCGTCCGGCCAGAGCTCCCCGCCGGCCCTTTTTCCGTCCCCCGTCCGGCCAGAGCTCCCCATCGACCCCTTCTTCCCGCCCTCGCTGGTGGCATGCGCCCATTGCTAGTCTGTGCCCCCGCCTCCCTCTCCGCCCGCCTTGCGACGATGATAGCCCGCAACGCGACCAAAGCTCACCGACAGCCTATCCTCCCCCCCTCTGCTCGCCTCCAGAAAGGGTCGCAACGGGCTTCCCTCCGCCTACCCATCCCTCTGTGTTGCGTCGTAGGGAAGAAGAAGGGTGAAAAACATATGTTGTAAGTGTATGTTTCAAGTGTTTAAGATGTTTTAGAGGTATGCTGCAGTGTGTTCATGCGGATGTTGTAAAAGTAGATCGCGATGTTGCATATGTTGCAATGGTTATATATGTATGTTGCAAGCTTATGTTCCCAATGTTTCATCTGCGTTTCTAGATGTATGTTGCAAGTTAATTTATTTGGATATTGCATATGTTTCACGCATATGTTGCAAGTGTTTTATCTGCATGTTACGTATGTTTTACAATGGTTTTCAACTGTTTTTCAGGTGTTTTTGCAAGTGTTTCAGATGCATATTTTAAGTGTTTCATCTGCCTTCAAACGTATGTTTGCAAGTGTTGCATCTAGATGTTTCAAAAGTAGATCAGGTATTGCATCTCCCTTCTCGCTTTCTGCTACCTCACCTTGGTGTCTCCTCCTCCTCCCGGTGCGGCTAGGCATCCGCCATCCGCTGCCCCCTCCCCCTCTTCTCGATGCTGGTGACGTTCGGGGTGGCGCAGGCCCTGTATGGGCGTGCGAAGCGGTGTGGGAAATAGATTGCAGGCGCGGGCATCCGGATGCCCCGCCCATCATGACGTCCGGATGCTAGCAAGCCCGATTATGTATGGGTACAATGTAGGCTCCTGGTATTTCCCTTGTACGCTTGTGATCCAGTTGCCCATGACGAATTTTGTGAGATGCTCTGGCAATGGGATCAATAACAATGATAAAATATGACGGCATTAGCCACATCAATTGTATTGTTATTATCACGACACGACACGACACAATATACGTGTGCAAATTGAATTATCACAGTTTGGTTTTGACTTACTATCAAACCTCTCTTATAGTTTTGGCCAATGCAGCAGATTGACGTAATCGTTGCATATGACCTCAATGCATCGCCGCCTCCCAGCTCGTCGCCTCAAGCCCTCAATGCAGCAGATTGACGTAATCGTTGCATATGACCTGCAACCATTCTCCGTTCTGGCCAACAGCATCTCAGAACGGCAAATTGATCACGGCTGCGGCGTTGACGACGCGGCAGTGCTCCGCGGTGACGGCGTTGCAGGGGTGACATCAACGGCCCTGCACAGCTCGACCTCGACGGTGCCGCACCAGTGGGCGCGCGCGGCCTTGCACCGCACCCGGCGTACCCCGCCCAAGCTCTCGACGTCGGCGCGCCGGCACCACGCGGCGCGGAGCGCGCCCCTGCCCCAGAGGCGCGCCTCGCTGCAGCGGTCGAGGGTGATCCTGCGGCGCGGCACCGGACACGGACACCTCCCGCGCGCCCTCCACGCGGGCCTCGCCGCACCGGTCGAAGCTCGCCGCGCCGACGTCCTTGGCGGCCGCGTCGATGCAGAGCGTGAACCGACCGCGCCGACCATGCTAGGAGAGGGAGGGAGCTACAGGCCCTGCTATCGAGTCAACGCGTCCAAGGAGCGCCCGCCCACGACGAGTGCAAGGGGTCGCCGTGCCTCCGGCGCGTCGAGAGGGAGTTGGGGGAGAACATTTGGATAAGAGATGAGAGGCAGCTCCTGAGACGACACTGAGATGCAGCTTCTGAGACGTTAAAATACTGTTATACCCTCTAAATTTAATTAAAACCTAATTTTGGATCCACATATTTTTTTTCCGCCCCAAAACTTAAGGTCTTTCTATTTGGTTCCTCCTATTTTTAAATCATCAGATCTAACGAAACAGGGGCTCTCATTATTTTGCGCTGTAAAATTTCACTTATTCATATATAGGTGCAAGGTCCTTTAGGAACTTGAAGCAGGGGGGCCAACGTCTGCCCGTTCGATTCGTCATTTCAGGAAGATGTTCAAAGATAATATGTAGAAAAGAAAATGGAGCAGTGAAGAAGGGGTTGTTGCATGATTGCGTTTGGTTGAAGCATTATCTCATATTCTGTGGGCCCCATTTATCTCTGATTCTTTTTCCTTGCGCCGACAAAGTCTCGGTCAACTACATGTTTGGTCTATATGGTCTAACCCACAGAACCTTCGGTCGGTGATCCTAAGGCTAAGCTGCAACCATATTCAAAATCTGACGGAAATTGATAGACCCGTACTCTCTCCGTTCTAAATGGTAAAGAAAAATTAAAATGATTTATAATTTAAAATTGAGTTTTAAACAATAACAAGCTTTTTTTTAACTCAGGTACGGTATATATGAGCTGTACAAATTAGTTTGCAATGCGGTGGTACTTGCTGGATGTACCATACATACTAGCGGTAAAGTTTTTGAGGAAAGTACTAGCAGTTAAGTGAAAACCATTTTCTGTTTCTAGAATGTCCTGACATTATTGATATTCTCCAAAAGCTGAGATGTGCTCCTCCATTTCAAATTATAAGTTGTTTTAGCTTTTATAGACCCATAGGTTTGGCTATGTATCTAAAATATATGCTATGTAAGATACATAGTTTTTACTATATATTTAAAAATCTTAGAACGATTTATAATTTAGTACAGAGGAAGTTGTATAATAAGCATAATTTTTAGGACTGAAATGACGGTGATTTGATCAGAAAAACCTAAACCCAGATCCTCTGTCATCCAGCTTATCCAAAAGGTCCTTTGCGAAATAAAAAGGAGAAAATTCTTTTGAACCAGCTATAATATTAACGTTTCCATGGCATTTCCTCTTTCTCGTGCTTATACGAGTTAGAGAGCAGCATGCCCAAACACGATACGGAGTCTGATTTCATGACAAATCAGAACTTGACGTGTTCATTATTGCACAAATATCTAAACCTCCCATGATTATACTAGTTAGAGAAGCACACGACAACTATGATATCAAGTCCGGCTCCAAGACGAATTGAAATGCATCATGCGACCGATAAATATCTAAATTCGTATGTCCTTCAAGTGACCACATAATAAATTGTATGATATATATTATATTTGCTTGGGCAACCCTTTGCTATACGTCTCTCTTAGGAATGGATTGTTTCTTCACGCCAGATGAAAGTTCCCTCTTGTACCCATTTTTGTCAGACCCCCACGTACTAATCCAGTGCAAGGGAGACGTTAAGCAATGTCAAAACAAGTGACTTTCGGCGCCCTCCCCCACGCCAACTCCCTCCCCCGCGTCGCGTGCCCCTCCGTCTCGCACCTCAGCGCCGCCGTCGACTCAAATCACGCCGCCGGTCTCGCCCGCGCCCATGCCTCCAGGGCAAAACGGACAACGTCTGCGCGAGGGCTCACGCGAGTGAAGGCGAAGCTGGGCAATGCTAGATATTTCAGCTTCGTCGTCCAAGCAAAACAGCTCCAGTTACCGGGTTTTCCGAAACTTCTCAAGCGAAGCTGTTCGGTGAATGGGCGTTTGGTTGGAGGAGCCGTAAAACAGCTCCTGAAGCTGTCCCGGAAGCCCTACCAAACGCCCCCTAGTACTCTGAAAATGATGTACACGGCACCGATTACTCATCCCTCTGTGACTCTAAGTAAAAAGAACAAAGCGATTTCTAGTGCTCATGATCAGGGGGCAAAACAAATTAAAGGGAGCAAGACAGCGGACTTCCAACGAAACACGCGGTGGCCTTTTGATGTCAGTCGTCAGGCGCCAGTGATCCATCACAGAGATTTAGTAATAGTGAAGACAGATGGTGACAACAGCAACGGCCGCCACGAAGAATACCTTCATCACTTGCTTGTCTGTTGTGAGGCTGTTACTGAATTGTCGGCTGCTGCTGCAAGAAATCAGATGCTCAATCAGCAATAAACATCAGGTGGGGTGGAAAGTCCTGACAGATTCAGAGACACACGCCGGCTGATTGCCGATAAATCGCTTCAACGACGGCGATCTACTCTCACCTGTCCGCTGCCTGCTGATGATCGCCGATGGTGGTGCGCGGCCTCATCATGACGTGATCGGCGATGCTGATGCGCGGCCACACCATGACGTGATCGGCGATGGTGGTGCGCGGCCTCATCATGACGGCGATCATGTGGAGAAGGAGCCTGGCGGTGGCCATGCTGGGTTTGTACACGAACATGTCGGCGTCGACGTAGGGCGCCGGCGGCGGGCCGTGGTTCGGCTCGAACTTCTCGTGGATGTTCTCCAACGACCCCTGAAAGCCCGCGTCCAGGTATATCATCTGATCGTACTCCACGAACTGCACGAAGCCGGCCGGCGGCCACGACGACGACATTAACTTGAGCGATCGAGCACACACACCATACATATCATCGCAGGATCGATCAATTTCGGCTACTTCGAAAGTTCGAATAAATAAAGTAGTTTGTGGATCATCAGCTCATCGGTTGGTTATAATTACCTCCCAGACGCGGAGCTTGTTGTAGTGGGGCGGGTACACGGGCTGGACCTCGCGGACGACGCAGCCCAGCTCATCCATGAGGACGCGGCGGCGGGACTCCGGCCACGTCGGGCAGCACGGCCACCACCAGCGGGTAGGCCGAGCCGGCGTTGCGAAGGCCCTTTGCCAGCCCCACCACGCCCTTGAAGCTATCGTCATCGGCGCCGTCGTTCGCCAGGAGCGTCACGTACGCCCTCGTCGCCGGCTTCATCACCGCCGCAGCAGCGTTCTTGTCCGTCATATCGACGGGACGGGCCGGCAGCTTGCGAAGAACGAGCTTTGTTTGGGAATTTGGAGGGTTATAAGTTGCGTGGCTGATTGCCTGATCCACGACGGTACGGTGCGTGTGCTGGTGGTCGGTCCCGACTGCCGACGACGAGGTTTAAATAGACAACACACGCAACAGGAGGTCTCGGAATGTTAGCTGGCATGCATACATGTGGCGCCGTGGCGGTGCCCCGGGATGACGGTGAGAGCATCGCGTGGACGATATGGAAGATTTTGGACGAGTATACCAGGAATAAGCGTGAAACTGCTGTGGCTAAACCAAAGCAAAAAAATAGGTACTTGATCATGTGGTCCCACTTTTATAAAGTATGGCATCAGATGTGGGAGATAAAGCTCCACGGTGGCTTGTAAGTGTAGCAGTGGCCATGTGTTCACAAGAACCGTGAACGTTCGCTCCAAGGCATACATGTAGCGCCATGGTGGTGCCGCAGGATCGAACGCCAAGAGCATCCTGTGGATTGTGGATGTGGAAGGTTCTGGACGACTATACCAGGAGGAAGCGTAAAACCGTTGTGGCCAAACCGAAGCAAAATGGGTAGTTGACCATGTGGCCCCACTTTATAAAATATGGCATCAAAGGCGGGGGATAAGCTCCACGGTTGCTTGTAGGTGTAGTAGTGGCCATGCATCTCACAAGAACACCAGGAACGTTAGCTCCAAGGAATACGTCTAGCGTCGTGGCGGTGCCGCGGGATCGGATGGTGAGAGTACCGTGTGGACTGTGGGTATTGAAGGTTTTGAACGAGTATACCTGGAGGAAAAGTGAAACCGTTGTTGCCAAACCAAAGCAAACACTACCATGTGGCCTCATTCTATAAAGTATGTCACGAGAGGCGGGGATAAGCTCCACGGTTGCTTGTAGATGTAGTAGTGGCCATGCGTTTCACGAGAACACACCAGAAACGTTCGGGGTGGTGCGGGCTCTATATGGGCGTGCGAAGTGGTGTGGGAAACAGACTGTAGGCGCGGGCATCCGAATTCCCCGCCCATCATGACGTTCAGGCGCTAGCAAGTCCGATTACGTATGGGCACAGTGTAGGCTCCTGGTAATTCCCTTGTACGCTTGTGATCCAGTTGCCCATGGCGAATTTTGTGAGATGCTCTGGCAATGGGATCAATAACAATGATAAAATATGACGGCATTAGCCACATCAATTGTATTGTTATTATCACGACACGGCACGACACGACACAATATACGTGTGCAAATTGAATTATCACAGTTTGGTTTTGACTTGCTATCAAACCTCTCTTATAGTTTTCTATTCTTCCTGTTGCAACGTACGAAACTACGAATAATCAGCTAGTAGTGATATTTAAAACTCAAAAGTGATGGACGGATAATATTGTTATACAATTATTCAATGAGGTTTGTTACGGTGCTTAGGTGGAACCACCAGTTCCGTTCTCAAACTCCCTAATCCAATGCCACGAACACTTCTCCGTCCGCCGCGAAATCTCGGTGCTCCCTGCGTCGCCGCCTCCCAGCTCGTCGCCTCGAGCCCTCAATGCTGCAGATTGACGTAATCATTGCATATGACCTTGAACCATTCTCCGTTCAGGCCAACAGCATCTCAGAACGCCAAATTGAACACGGCCGGCGTTGCAGGGGTGACATCAACGGCCGTGCACAGCTCGACCTCGACGGTGCCGCACCAGTGGGCGCGCGCGGCCTTGCACCGCACCAGGCGTACCCTGCCCAAGCTCTCGACGTCGGCGCGCCCCTGCCCCAGAGCTGTTCCTCGCTGCAGCGGTCGAGGGTGATCCTGCGGCGCGGCACCGGACACGGACACCTCCCGCGCGCCCCCCACGCGGGCCGCGCCGCACCGGTCGAAGCTCGCCGCGCCGACGCCCTTGGCGGCCGCGTCGATACAGAGCGTGAACCGACCGTGCCGACCATGCTAGGAGAGGGAGGGAGCTACAGGCCCTGCTACGCGTCCAAGGAGCGCCCGCGTCAGATAATTAAAACTTAGTTATGGGTCCACATATTTTTTTTGTTCCGGCTCAAAATTTAAGGTCTTTCTATTTGGTTCCTCCTATTTTTAAATCATATGATCTAACGAAACAGGGGCTCTCATTATTTTGCTCTGTAAAATTTCACTTATTCATATATAGGTGCAAGGTCCTTTAGGAACTTGAAGCAGGGGGGCCAACGTCTGCCCGTTCGATTCGTCATTTCAGGAAGATGTGCAAAGATAATATGTAGAAAAGAAAATGGAGCAGTGAAGAAGGGGTTGTTGCATGATTGCGTTTGGTTGAAGCATTATCTCAAATTCTGTGGGCCCCATTTATCTCTGATTCTTTTTCCTTGCGCCGACAAAGTCTCGGTCAACTGCATGTTTGGTCTATATGGTCTATCCCAGAGAACCTTCGGTCGGTGATCCTAAGGCTAAGCTGCAACCATATTCGAAATCTGACGGAAATTGATAGACCCCTCTAATGTACTCTCTCCCTTCTAAATGGTAAAGAAAAATTAAAATAACTTATAATTTAGAATAAAATTTTAAAGAATAACAAGCTTTTCTTTAACTCAGGTATATATGAGCTGTACAAATTAGTTTGCAATGCGGTGGTACTTGCTGGATGTACATAGGCCCCGTTTCGCAGGGCTTCTTCACCGGCTTCAGGAGCCGTTTGGAGCCGTTTTCTACCAAATGAGGTAAAGTAAAATAGTTTCACTTGTGAAGTCCCTAAAAACATGCTCTCACAGTAATTTGGGGTGGGATGGAGCCAAAAAAAAAAGTGGCTTCTCCCGGCTCCTCCTCTAGACCCCTAAAAACATGCTCTCACAGGGAAGCCATTTTGCCAAACGGTTTACCAAAACCACTTCAGTTCCACCGGTGGAACTGTTCGTGGAGCTGAAGCCAAAAAAAAATGGCTTCACTAGTGAAATGAAGCCCCGCCAAACGGGGCTATACTGGCAGTAAAGTTTTTGAGGAAAGTACTAGCAGTTAAGTGAAAACCATTTTCTGTTTCTAGAATGTCCTAACATAATTGATACTCTCCAAAAGCTAAGATGTGCTCCTCCATTTCAAATTATAAGTTGTTCTAGCTTTTATAGACCCATAGGTTTAGCTATGTATCTAAAATATATGCTATATATATAAGATACATAGTTTTTACTATATATTTAGAAATCTTAGAACGATTTATAATTTAGTACAGAGGAAGTTGTATAATAAGCATAATTATTAGGACTGAATTGACGATGATTTGATCGGAAAAACCTAAACCCAGATCCTCGGTCATCCAGCTTATCCAAAAGGTCCTATCTGAAATAAAATGGAGAAAATTCTTTTGAACCAGCTATAATATTAACGTTTCCAGGGTATTTCCTCTTTCTCGTGCTTATACGAGTTAGAGCAGCATGCCCAAACACGATACCGAGTCTGATTTCATGACAAATCAGAACTTGACGTGTTCATTATTGCACAAATATATAAACCTCCCATGATTATACTAGTTAGAGAAGCACGCGACAACTATGATATCAAGTCCGGCTCCAAGGCGAATTGAAATGCATCATGCGAACGATAAATATCCAAATTCGTATGTCCTTCAAGTGACCACATAATAAACTGTATGATATATATTATATTTGCTTGGGCAACCCTTTGCTATGCGTCTCTCTTAGGAATGGATTGTTTCTTCACACCAGCTGAAAGTTCCCTCTTGTACCTATTTTTGGGCCTGTTTGACAGGGCTCTGGCTCCTCTGAAAATGGCTTCGGCTCTGGCTTCTCTGAAGGAGCAGTTCATCTGGAGGAGCTGAAGCCGTTCTGGAAAACGTTTGGCATAACGGCTCCTTCACACTAGACGACGTGAACCAACAGCAAGGAGCCGCGCGAAGCTCGTTTTTTAGGCTTCTCCTGCGCAGACAAAAAAATGGCTCCGGCTCTTGACCGGCTCCCCATGCGGAGCCCTTTCCAAAACAGGCGTTTAGCACAGCTCCTGCAGGAGCCGTAGCTGAAGCCCCCTGCAGGAGCCCTGTCAAAGAGGCTCTTAGGAGGCGGTGATTTCTGGTGAAGCCAGTTTTGGCTTCAGCTAGGAGCATTTTGCACAGTACTCCCTCCGTTTTCCTTTTTCACCGTTGTTCTTATTTTCCGAAAAATCAAACATACTCAATTTGAACTAAATATATACAACAAAATATTAATATTTATTGTACATAATTAGTATTATTAGATGGATCGTTGAATCTTTTTTCATAATAAACTTTTGACCGGTACATATATATAGCGACACTCAAAAAGGGACAGATCGAGGAAGTAGTGGTGAAGGCGGGGCTGACATGAGAGAGCCGCGCCACCAAGCAGGCCGGCCCTTACATGACTGAGCAATTATCGGATGATTCTTCATACTGTGGTGATGGATAATGATAAGGACAAGGACACATATAAGCCTGAGCCATTGGCTGCGAGAGCTCGTTCAGGGCCCTACTACCCTTCGTATATTCCCCCACCTCCAAGAGCTGGGCGTGCCCTAACTTCCTGCGGAGGGCGCTGACCAATGCGATCGAGGTCAACGCCGTTACCGACCACCTCCAGCCGGTCCCTGGCATCGCCTGTGAGCGCCACCGATTCCACCCCTGCCCCAGATGCAATGTTTGTGACCCATATTCTTCCAACACTAACAGACAGGGGACTAACGTGGTAGGGGAGTGCTATTATGCGTACCTCCACACACCGGGCCGCCAGTGCCACGGCCTTAGCCCGGCTCTTATAGTCACCTTGATCACGATCTTTTGCTGCAAAAATACGGACAAGAAGAAGAATCAGGAAATCTAACGCGACCGAATATTGTCAAAATCAAGAGACACGTAAACTATGGTTTAATTAAAAAGGTTTAAAAGATACTACAGTTTAAATAATACCAATTACAACACTACATGGTTTGTAATACCCGTGACTTTCCAAACTAAAGTGCTTTGGAAAACTATAGTAGTTTTCCATGCACCTATAAAAACTCTGCATAGAAACATAGCTTTGGTTTCCAACTCTACAGCTATGATGCGATCTACAGATTTGTAGCTGAACATTTTAATTTAAAGCAACTTTGATGTCGAAAAAGTGGCAACAAAGTTCAGCTGTAAATACTATTTTTTCCATTTTTTATCTCTAAAAAAATGCTATGAATATCAGATATTATCTATAACCACTTTGTGGTCATCAAAATGGCCTTAAGTTAAAAGTAGTCATCTACAAAGTTGTAGATTGTGTTGTGTTGACTGCTACAATTTTCGTATAGTAGTTTTCATCTTAGATTATATGAAAGAGTTGCAGCTTTTTCAAGAAATCACCTGCGGATAGACTATTTTTCGCCAAACCATATAGCAAAGATTAAATGTATTTTACATCTTCACTATACTGGTATTAGAATTTAGAAATGAAGATGTATCTAGCATCTGCATAAGCACAGACCAGTTTTATTACAAAGTTTTCAGCTATCCAGCTGATCAAAAGGGGAATCTTGACTGAGGATATGTCCGATTTTCATTGTTTCAATTGGGAAAAATACATTTTCATTACTTGATATTATATCTAAAACTTCATCAATCCTTAAATTATTTTTGTACTTGCCAGAGTAAATGATATTAAGAAAAATTCCCAACTCTTAATCCACCACCAACATGAAATTATTCTAACAAGTTTCTCGTCACAAATTTAGTGTTCCACACATTGATGTCCCTTAAAGTATTGACCAGCCTCACAGCCCAGTCCAATTTACCATCACACATCGGTGTTTCTTAGCACTGACAAACCTCACACAGCTCACCAAGCCTTAACAACCTTAGTTTCCAAACAGCCTAGCCTGTTCGTTTGGCTGTGGCTTATCGTAAACGATCGTAAATTTTCAACCGGAACAATATTTTTCTCTCACACAAACCAGCCAGCAGTATTTCTTCACGAACCAGCAATGATACGAACCAGCCAACCGAACAGGCTAGCTGGGATGTGGTACCACTGTTGGCTCAAATGGGGAGAGACCATTATGCGCCCCAAGGGTTATCCCAAGACGAGAGAAACTCCCCTACTATTGTTGGATCCAATCTCCCTCCACAACCAATGTAGGATTATTCCAACATCATTCATACTGATTTGGGTATACTGTAAAAGTCTCAACAGCTCAAAGTTGGAACTCAATGGCTCACTGCCACATATATAATGAAGGAAATAATATGTCCATAGCCTTTTCAGATTTTTTAGTTCAAAATGATATTGAATTACCTTTCTACTCTTTCTAGCCTACACCAGAATTTTCCAAACTTATATGCGAGCGCCAGGAATCTCTCACCTCAAAATACTTAAGTAGGGGAGAACTCACCTTTAAACCTTGTGGTACCTTGCCAGCCTTTTCTTCCTCAACAGACAATGGCTTCATCCACCAACCCAGACCAAAGAAAAATGAAAATTGAGATGTACTGAATGAAGTTTAGAAAAGTTAATGGTAGCATGCTATTATCCATGAGTAAGCTTACCTTTGCTACAGGCATCGCACTCGAGCTCTTTTCCACCTTATCCCTAATTTCTGTTTGAGCAAGGGTATCCATTATGACCTCTGTATTTGGCCTCTTTGCTGGGTCAGTGTTCATGCAAGCTATGCTTATCCAAGCACACGCTCTTACTTGTTCCAAGAGTGTGTCTGTCACTGAACCATCCATGGTCAGTCTCTGCCTCCATATATCGTACCTATGAAACCGCAATGTTTAGGATTTGACTAAAGTACTAAGTAGCGTGTCCGTGCGTTGCTACGGGATAACTAACAATTTATACTAAAAAACACATGGATCGCACGATAAGATAACAATACTATTAAATTAAATACCAACGTTAAAGTGACATTTAATCCAAAAAGCAAAGTTTATGAATTTAACACAGTCACGGAGTGCGCGATGTCGCAGGCTCACAAACTCTAGAGCTTCCAGAGATTGGGTCAAATCCAACCTAGAGCCTCGGAACCCTGCATCTTCTCCTGGACGGGCTTCACTTCGGATGCGCCGGTAGCAATATCAACGATCTCCAGTCGTATGGATCCCCATACAATGGCTCAGACATGTAGATTTTGTTCTCCTTGTACTTGGATACACTTGTTCCACTGAAGCTTTCATTGAAATGTTTAGACATGAACAGTGTCTGATCACCGATGTCCCTCACCCTGGACCACTCCGGCGTACGGTCATGGAGGTTGCACTTGTAGATCGCGCTGTTGTAGGTGAAGCTCCGTGTCTCGTGGAACATGCTCACCATGGCACCCACAATGTGCAGCTCACCGTTTGATTCAAGGTAGTTGCGATGGCAGAGCCCCGCAGGTGGCGACAGCGATGGCAGCAGCGTCGCGATTGGAGTAGCGCCGGCAGCGTTGCTGCTGCAGACGGAGATTTCTCCAGTGCAGTCGATCGCCAAGAACTTGTCTTGGCAGTGGACGATGGATCCCACGGAGAACTCCAATTTGGTGTCGAGCAGCGTCCATGTGCTGTCGACTCCAACCTGGCAGAACGCGACCTCCGTGGAGCACCCAAGCATGGCCATGGCCACGCACTCGCGGCCAGGGACGTCAGGCGGCGCCGAGAGCACGATCTCATGGAAGAACACGTTCCTCATGTCTTCTAGCTTGATGGCTCTGCCTGTGACATCTGCGTCCCCGTAGCCATTGGTGGAATGGGGGACCCACCGACCGTGGACCCTAGACACGTGTTCCGATGAGGACATCACCGTGACGTGTTCGCCTACTTGCGGGAGCTCAACGCAGGGGACACGGGCACCGACGAATGGATTCAGCAGCGTCACGGACGCCGCCTCGTCCATGAGCGCCAGCCACCCACACGAAGAGCCGCACGCCACCTTGCCGCGCACGTCGGGTAGCTTCTTGGACAAGACCTTCTTCTCCGGGACGCAGTAGAAGCCGACGCGGTCCGAGTCGGGGTCAAACAGGAGCAGCAGGAGCGGCCCGTAGGTCGCGAACGGGACGACGGCGCGCCATGGGGAGCAAGCGGATCGGAGGACACCGCGTCGTGGCCTGACGCGAGATGCTACCCAATGGACTCGAGGAGATCCTCTGACAAGCCAGATCTCCAGTCAGGGAGAGGTAGGGACCTTCTCTTGGGATTAGGAGGCTGAGCCATGAAAGACAGATAACATCAACTATGGTTCACGCAAGAAACAGGAAGCGACGGCGATGGAACACGTGAGCGTGAAACCAAATGAAAGGAGGAAAAAGTTGTCCCTTTTGCAAATGCAAAGAGGGGAAGTAATTAAATGTAGACAGATTTGGCAAGGTTCTCAGAAATACAAAGAGGTTCCTTTTGTCTTAATTCTTTTTCCTTCTGTGTTAATTCTCTTTCCTTTTGCTCGTTGCCATGTATGCTGGTGCATGTAAACATGCAATGTGTATATGGATAGCACAATAATTTTCTATTTCCTATTTTGCCGTGATTCCTTTATCACATGGCAGACAATATTCAATCAAGGAGAATGGCACGATCAATCAGTAATTAAGATGTCGTGGGATCGCAGACGTGGGCAGACGGACAAACCAAATATCGCACAAAAAGATATCCACATTTTATTCTTTTTAGTTCTAGGAGATATACGAGCCACATGTACATCAATGCTACAATAAATTAGATGTGCTTTAGCACGCAGTGTCTACTGTCTTCATCTAGGCAGGTTACATAAATCGTTCTTACATAATCAGTTGGCGAAGATTCTTTTTGTCCTGTTAGTATCTCTGTGATTATAACCCCAAGATTATATATGTCCGACTTGAATGAGATATTTCCAAGAAAGAATTCCGGTGCCAAATATCCTCTGCAAAAAAATCATATATTACATGTGAACAAGTTTCATACGTAAACAAAGAAAAATAACATGCATCATGAGGTCAAGCTAGCTTACACCGATCCATCAAGATATGATTTAGTATCCAAGAATACTTCATATGGTGTCCGAGTAATCTTTGGTATCATGTTATCATCCAGCAGTATATTGGCAGGTTTAAGATCTAAGTGTAATAAAACGTTTGCGTGAATATAGCGTAAGCCCTCACAGATCGCCTTGATTATTTGATACCGCACTTTCCATTCAAGTCCACAAGATGTATCTAAAAAGGAAACATATGATAGCGGGCAGAGATTTAGTTTTCAAATGTTTAAAAAAATCTTTTCTCGTACTAGAGACAATGAAATAAAAGAAGTAATTTGTCATTTGAATTGCATTTCAATTTTCTAGATCCAGGGGTGTCCCATCAGTGAAGACCATCACAATCATCACCACTACATGCTACGACCAGTGTGATGTATCAACATTTATTTTACATAGGATTCAGAAAATTTCATCAAGATTGCGTGATGTGTCTCAATCAAAGAGTAGGCAGTATACTGGACCAAGTTCTAGAAAATAAAGTGACAGTCAATATCAATAATTAGGAAAGACTTATATCAATGACCATTAATTTCAGTTAACACCAAGGATAACTAGTCCATCTTTTTAGTGAGGTATTTGTGATAGTTTTACTACAAGAAACCCTGTCACAACAAGCAAGCTGTGTCGCTATCTTGTGGTTGTGTTTTGTTATGTATGCAGCACCAAGTTTGTTCCTGTAGTTTCTGGTGGTCTCAGTTGGGTGGCCTATTGTGTTTGTGGATGTAGAGATCGAATTTTGTGGGTTTGCTTTGTTGTGAGTGGTATTAGCAGGGATTCCTTTCACTTGATTATTTCTCCCTTCTTAATGAATGATATGCATCTCTCCTATGTGTCCGAGAAAAAAAAAAGTTTATCTTATTATACCAGAAAGATAGTTGTCAAGCCTTCCTTTGCTTAAATATTCGAAACAGAGCAGTCTTTCGCATTTGTCAGCCACAATAGTTGTTCCCTCCTTTTCAAACTGCCTTTCTTCTCTATAAGAACTGTAGCCTAAAAATCTTACAATATTTCGGTGTTGAGCCATCATCATCATTTTATTAACCTCCTGATGAAACTTGCTGTCATCAGTATCCCCAGTGAAAAGCCTCTGCACAGCAACGCTCCGCAGGATGCCCTGTTTAATTTCACTAGGTGCTTTGTTAGCATGGGCTTGAGCCTTACATAAAGTTCAGCTTTGCTATGCAAAACAAAATTACCTTGTACATTTCTGTGCATAGATTAGTATCAACCTTGCGCTCACTAGAAAAATTTTCAGTGATGAACTGTAGAAGTCGATATGATAGATGACTCGGCTTCTTGCTTCCCTCAAGTATACACTCCAGGACATTAAGTTCCATATATATATCATCAATTCTGAGTTAACAACATATTTTTGCAAGAGATCAGAAAAATATAAAAAGAAACTTGCTTCCAGAATAAAGCAAAGTTTCCTGAAGTAAATGGGACAAATGGATGAGGTTAACCAGTTTTGGGGGGGGGGGGGGGGGGGGGGGGGGGGGGGGGGGGAACTTAAATGCCGCGATAAGTGTTATTTGGTATTCTGATTGGGCCTATAGCTAAGTTTTGGTATCGGCACCCTTAGTGCTAGATCGTTCAAAAACAAGTTTAGACATCCTAGCTCTATTTTTTCACACATTGGTTATTTATTTGTGTATTTTTAAAAGCAACGTCATACTGGACCAGTAAAGAACCCATTACCATTACAAAATAAGTTACAGCGGTTGAGTTTCAATTCTAAATAGCCAATGATGTATAATTGGGAAATCTTGGTTGATGTTGCTTCTTTGTTAAATTGCCACTTGGAAATGTGCAAACAACTGTTAAACTTAGTCAGAATGCTAATACACTGTGAGAAGGACCTGTTTGGTGGAGCTAATCTTGCTTCTAATTCTATACTGAGTTTTTCTAGGGCAAAACATTCCATGGATGAAAATGGTTCTTTTGGGTAAATTCCGTGGAGAAAATGATCCTGTGTGAGAAGTTAATGGAGAGAAGCTATTTTTCAGCTCCTAGAACTTCAGCTCATTTTAGAGAATTATACTTCATAGAATCTGGCAAAGTTCCTCTTAGAATCAACCAGGGAGCTACTCTAGAAGCACTGCTACACATACCCTAATTCCATAGGGATACTAGGCCCCTATGTGTAGGGCTGGACGAAAAGCTCATAACTTGGTAGCTCGCTCAACTCGGCTCGTTAGTGGCTCGACTCAGGTCTTAACAAGCCAGCTCGAGCTAGCTCGCAAGCCGCATCCCACTCCCAGCCCAATTAGCCAGCCCACCATACAAAGTTACAAACCCTAACTCCCCCACTGTCCCACACCGATCCCAGCCGCCACGGCATCGGTTCGGTGCGTCCCTCTTCTCTCTGCCCCTGCTTGTCAACAAAGGTACACATCCAACAGAGAGACCATATTAAGGCAGGCAGTTTTCCAACATCCATCTACTTTCCTTCGATATAGCAGATGTTTTTTTTTTCATCTTAAAAATATAATAATTGTAGAAACAAAAACTGCTTTTGGTGAATCCAAAATTTTGATATATGAAACACAGAGTGCTTCAGATCCTTCGAAGATCACATAGTCCATAGACGGTAGAACTATAATGTGTGTACCTGGAATTTTCTCGAAGAGTTTGCATGGACAATGCCTGGAATCTTTGTACAACCTGCAACTCAGAATATAAAACAAAATTCGTATGGTATACCTCATATTAAATTAAAATAAAGGAAGGGTAAATTAAAACAAACATATTATGTAAATTCTATTAGCAATATACAGTGTCAGCACTTATATGGCTGAGATGGTAACTTTTAGGCAGTATAGCTTGCCAATAGTTTGGCGTTTGACAAAGGTGTCAAGAACAGTATTTTGGTGGCAAATTATTCATGCTTTTACTAATTTTTAGAATATGCATGGGAGTTGTGTATCTTTCCAACATTACATTTGTTTGGACCTCAGTTTGATCTCACAGCTAATGTAATTGTGCTATAATTACTGCCTCTCTGTCTTTTTCCCCCCTCAAACACGCAGGAGAGCTATGTATCATTATATTAAGAAGAAAAAGGGGATGAGCCCTTACGACCCACCCGCCCACACAGCAGGTCAATGCATTGACATTTAAAAGTATTTAATTTTATGATTTTGTTGCTAAAAATGTTGTAGGATAGAAGGAATTAAGAGTACAATACTTCGTGCAAAAATAATAAATTTAAGTATTAATCAGATCGAATCCTGCTAGAGATGAGAGAGTTGACTAGGAAAAAAACTTGTTCTCTAAAATGAAGACCAAATAAAATGATCGTTACATGAATTCTATTTACTAGATGAAAACTTTTTAGGGAAGCTAGTCAGATTTGATATTTTTTTGGAGAAATTTTGTTTATTATTAGACTTTTGAAAAATATAAGTTGACTAAGAAAACTATGTGTAATTAAGATATACAATCTTTTTAGTTTTTCCTTCTAAAAGTTTCGCTAAATTTAACTGTATTATTTATTTCATATACGACATATATTTTTTTTTAATTTAAAGGCCATTTTTAAAATATTTTTGAGAAAGATTATTTTTATTAGATTTCAAAAATATAAGTTGACTAAGAAAAATAGGTGCAAGATATACAATCTTTTCAATTTTTTACCTTTAAAATTTTCATGCAATTTAAGTGTATTATTAATTTATGGTATATATTTTTGGTAATTTAAATGTCATTTTTTACAACACATGCAATTCAAATGCGAAGTCATTCAATAAATACGGATGAAAACATTTAAATATGTATCCAGTATTTTTTGAATTTTAGATAAACTTAAGGCGAAGGATAGTGTCAATCAAAATTTTAATGGATGAGATATGAATTTTGGAATGGTTGGTTTCACTTGGTTGTTCGTTTAATTCGAAAATGGAAAAGCGAGTTCTGTAAATTGATCGTGGGCTTGGCTCATGGGCGGTGGGGAGGTTCGGCTACTACTTGTTGGGCCGAGGACAGGGAATGGAGGAGGAGGAGTTGGGTCAAGTTAGACCAAGGGAGATGCAATCATCAAAGTTGCCGAGGCCTTGGTTCGTTACTTCGCCGTGCCGTACATAGGAGACCACCGGCCACGGGTGCTGCCAGGGCGGCGCGGCGAACGGAGTCAGCCCTTAGTTGCTACCCAATTTCCAAAAAGTTGCTACAGTACCTGTCACATCGAATGTTTGCGGCCCATGCATGGAGCATTAAATGTAGACGAAAAGAAAAACTAATTACACAGTTTGGTGGGAAATTACGAGACGAACGTTTTAAGCCTAATTAGTCAATGTTTGGACACTATTTACCAAATAAAAACGAAGGTGCTACAGTAGACCCAAAATCCAAATTTCGCGAACTAAACAAGGCCTCAATCATCGAGTTGCTTGCAAAGCGCAGACTAACCACGATGATGCCGCACACGAACGGCACGGGACGACGCGCAGTGGTCAGCCCTGCAAGGCTCTGTTTCAGCATTCCTGAAACAACACGCATTCCCGAGACACATCCTAGACAACGCAAAAACCAGGCCTCAAAAATACCACGGCACAAAACAGAGCGAAATGCTGAAACAGAGACGCAAAAAAAAAAAAAAAAAAAACTACAAAACAAAACGTATATCTGATTATAGTCGTTGTTATTCCATACTGGTTTGACTGCGAAAGATGAACAATCCAACAGTGCCCAGGCATCCATCCATCCATCCCGGTGCATCCTACCGGTCGCGGACGCTGGCCATAGCCAGGGAAAGACCGCCGACCAGGGCCGCGAACAGCCCGAACGCCGCCGCTGGGCCGAGGGTGCCGGCGGCGAGTGCAGTGGCGGCTGAGGAGGCGACGACGATGCCCAACACAGCTGAGAGGTTGCCGCCATGCTCGTTTCCGGCGCCCGCACCGGCTGCCTTGACGCCGCCCGCAATCGGATCCCCGGCTTTGCCACCCACGGCCGCGTCGCCGTCGACCGAGACCTGCGCGTACGTTCACATGTCAGATGAGTGGTCAGGAGTGAGCTCAATCGAACACGGACGCGTGGCGTCTCGAGAAATTGCACGTGCACAGGCCCAGCTCACCTGCACGGCGTAAGTAGGGGGACGCGAGGCCCGTAACGCCTCCACGGCGGGCACGACGACGTTGTCAGGCGGCAGGAGCACGTCGTAGACGTCCTGCTCGGTGGCGCGGTCGTTGCCGACGAGCGTCTGGACGAAAGGCACCCCGTCCTCACGTGGGGATGCGACGCCGTCGGAGCAGCTGTCGAGCTCGAGCGCAGGCGTTCCTGCGATGTGGTTGTTGTCGAGGAGGAGCGCGACGACGACGGGCGCGGCGTACTCGCGCGCGGGGAGGCCGTTGTCGTAGAACGCGCCCATATAGCCGTGGGCGGCGCGCTGGGGGCAGACCTCGTCGCCAGAGTGGCCCATCCAAGCGTGCGAGAACCCTTTCTCCTTCTGGAACAGGCTTCTCTCCATGTCGCCGAGCACCTGGAGCGCTGACGCATCCAGGTACACCACCTCCTTGCCGTCCTCCTCCATGAGCTACGAAAGAAAAGACAAGCATCACGCACACAGCACGTTGCTCTGTTCGGACCGGCAGGTAGAGCTTGTACCCGCAGGATGCGGCGCTCGGAGTAAACGTTGACGGCGTCGCTGTTTCCGTCGACGGCGAATTTGACGGCCGGCGAGTCGTCGGGCCCGGAAAAGAATCCGGGCAGCTGGCGGCCGAGTCCCTCGTCCGGCACGACGACGTCGACGGGGAGCGCGGCGTGGTACCGCGCGTCGACTCCTTCGCCACGCAGGGGCGCCGCCACCGGTGCGGCGGCACCGTGAGCGTCGGCGATCTGCCGACGGAGTTCCTCCGGCAGGTCCTGGAACCGGACCACGGCAAAGGGCGCGCAGTAGCCTGCACCAGTGGGCAGCGGCTTGGCTAGCACCACCAGGCGGTCCGCTTCGATCCCGCCGTACGCGCTCGGCATCACCTCCCGAGGCGCGCCGGCGCCGGCGCCGGTGCCGGTGCCAGCCTCGGGCATCTTCCCCTGCGCCATGCTTGGTTTCGACTTTTCGAGGTCGAGGCAGGACCGCACTTGTGGGATGCTTGGAGACTGGAGACGGAGAGCAGTGGCGCGTGCGTGTCTTCATTTGGTGACGCGGCCGCGGCTTTTATGGTCGGGTCCAGCCCAGCCCAGCCCAGCCGCGGCGTACGATTTTTTCCTGTACCGGGGAAGAAGATGGAAGCCAAATGGAATGCGGGGCCCAGTACACCTGTTATCTGGTTACAGGCGTGCACGTGGCAGGGGAAGAATATGCACGAAAACGACAGTTATTTTGTAACAGAGGGAGCAGTTAGGCCGGTCTCAGTGGAGGTTTTATCTCCCAGTTGTCAACACACCCATATTTTGGAAACAGCGCAGAAGAGTTTCATCCCCATGAAACTCTCTCTACTCCCATGAAATTTTTATCTTCTCTCTCTTTATTAAGACAGTGCCATGTCAGCATATTTAATGTCCATAAAACTATATAAAATCTCCATTGAGACTGGTCTTACGTTACTTTGATGAATTTGCACCATCATTAATACACTACTTGTGTGTCGTGAAGTTGTCTGGTTTTCCACATACATGCACCAGGTATCAGAATCACGATCCATGCATAGATGACTATTTGAGTCCACACAAATGATAGATGCAGATGCTTCTCTAAAAGCGGAAGGAAGAAGCATGTTGTGACGACTGGGTAAAGGAGCCACGTCGCTTTCTGCACATCGCCGGACAAGACCAACACGTACGATCACGTCAACCTGATTCATTGACAGACAGATTGATGGCTGCTCCCAACTGCCGATCCAAGTTTCCGAAGCGGAGAGCACTTGGATCCTGTCTTCACGTACGATCACGCCTTGTACTGACCTGCGTGTGTGGCTCTAGATAAGTACACGGCGCATTGGTCGTGTTAAACAGGTATGAAACTAGGAAGCAGTGAAGATACTTGATTGTCTGATCTCTCCTTTCAAAGAAAGAGATTGATGGGATTGGCATCAGTTGCATCTAAGGGAGCAGACTAGAAGTCTGGCACAAAGATTTGGAGCAGGGTACATGGCTTCAGAAAAGCGTTGAGCAACGTTGCGATAGGTTGAGAGTCGCTGATCAGGACACCTGTTGCTTGCTGAGTCTGTAAGGAAACTAGACATGGAGAAAAACTTCTGTGAAACGTGTGACACATGCTTGTCTCCTCCCTCCACAGCGGGAATTGCGCGGACGCAACGCCAGCGCGTATGCCTGCTTGCTGACGATGACGACGCGTGATACAGAATGTGCAGTCCTCCAGACACCAGGGGGAGGAGACATGGAGATCCAGTTCACATACATAGCTCCCTCTTTATTCGTTGCGCGTTATTGAAAAATAACTTTAATCCTGGGTTCAAACATTACTATGGTATCAAGCTGTTATAAAGGAGCATAGCATTACAAATGTGATGGATGATTATTTGTATGTTGATTTTATTCGACCGACTATGTAGTCGCCACTCTTGATAGGTGGAAATCTGAAAAGGTGCATAAATTTGAAGAGGATGAGAAGCGATGGGGGAAAAAAACTAGTTAAATGTTAACCTGAGAGATGAGAAAAACTTGGTGGACATGCTTCACTGCAACAACTTTCCAAGCACTGCACCAGTGTGTCAGGATTTGGGTCAAGAAAGAAAGCCACCTGGTACATCCAAAAACTTGTGTAAAGGCACATAATAATGCTCCTTAAATGGTAGCTGAAATTCTTTGCGTAGGAACTTTGAGTAGGCAGAATATGTTCATATATGCAGGTCATATTTAAGGGCACACATTGGGCAAGGTTTTTGTCCTCGCTGCACAAGAAGGAAGTACAGGCAAACATTAAGTGAGCACTCTTGGGACAACAATCCTGGAGATCTGTGCTTAAGTATTTGTCTAAGTATTTTCCTCTTATAATGTTTGGACCTAATTTCTATTTGTTGGCATATCGACAACAGCTGATGGAGTACTTGGGATGATGGATGCTTGAGTGCATGCTTATGCAGAGGCCAGAATAAAACTTATTCCTGCTTCTAAAGAAAAGCAAGTTATTATACACTCACCGAATACCGCTCTTTACCGACTGCAACAACACGATGCAACGTAGATCTACAAGTTACAGGAAAATTGTGAAAAAAATCGAAGTTCATATCTGCCTTTTCTTTTGCAACTGGTTTTCCATATACATGCACCAGGTATCAGAATCACGATCCATGCATATATGACTATCTGAGTCCACACAAATGATAGATGCCGATGCTTCTCTAAAAGCGGAAGGAAGAAGCATGTTGTGACGACTGGGTAAAGGAGCCACGTCGCTTTCTGCACATCGCCGGACAAGCCCAACACGTACGATCACGTCAACCTGATTCACCGATCCAAGTTTCCGAAGCGGAGAGCACCTGGGCCTTGTTTAGTTCACCAAGTTTTTTCACTCTCTCTTTATCACATTAATTTTTAGATGCTTGCATGGAGCATTAAATGTAGGTAAAAAAATAACTAATTGCACAATTTAGGTGAAAATCACGAGATGAATCTTTTGAGCTTAGTTGGTCCACGATTGGACAATATTTACCAAATAAGACGAAAGTGCTACTATTCATCGAGTTGAAATTTTCTTCAATCTAAACAAGGCCCTGGATCATGTCTTCACGTGAACCACTTCGGCTCATGCATTTGCCTCAGGGCTAGGCTAATCAATGCGACGACAGGGATGGAAGAACGAGATAGATTGGGTGAAATACATCTCGGGGTGAACAATTTGATTTTACATCCCTAATTGAAATGATTAGGACATCATTCCATCACGACCCATCATATTGCCCTTAACTGCCCCTTAGGAAAGGTGACAATTTTCCAAGCGTTTTGCTACAAGTACTCCGTACTCCGTAGTGGATTTTTTAAAAGGTAGGTGACCACGTTTCAGCTGCTGCCCCCCATCTCATTGCTGGTTTTACCAGTGACTGACAGCGACCGCAACGTGGTCCTCGGCCGGGAAAAAAAATCCCAGACATGAGTAGTGAGTACGGCAATGTTATTCTTTCCAGCTGATCGTGACGGTGAGTCGACGTCGGGCGGGCGGCCGGTAAGGCTGTTGCTGTCTTGTATCCATCCGATCCGCGTCTGCATTAATTGCCCAACGCAACGCATCCTCGGCCATCGTTCTATTGATGACCTCTGGATTTTATTCTTCACGTCAACCGATCCCCGTCAATTAGCCCTTGTTTAGTAGGAGAAATTTGGATTTTTGGGCTACTATAGCACGTTCGTTTTTATTTGGTAAATAGTATTCAAACATGGACTAATTAGGCTTAAAACGTTCGTCTCGCAATTTCCTACCAAACTGTGTAATTAGTTTTTCTTTTCGTCTACATTTAATGCTTCATGCACGGGCCGCAAACATTCGATGTGACAGGTACTGTAGCAACGTTTTGGAAGTTGGGGTGGAACTAAACAAGGGCTTATTCCTTCAGGGCCCGTTCGTTTCCGCTGATTTCCGGTTAGAAAGTTTCCCGGTGATAGCTAGCCATATAAAATACAGCTACGTTCCGGCCCTCCGTTCCCTGCAAAACGAACGTGCCCTTAGGCAGTAGCAAGGCTACAATACAAGCTAGTGAAGCGAGGCCACAGACAGGGTTGACACAGTCAACTCCAGCTACCACACTAACACAACAAGTAAAACACATTACAAACACAAACAATGAAACGTGACCAACGATCGATGCTTACATTCTCTGTCTGCTCGTGCTGCTTCCTGCACCACCACCTCGCCGCTGTTACCTGCCAGCAGAGGCAATCCAAGAACTCCGGAGATGGCCATGGCGAGCCCGAGAAGTAGCAGAACAAAGAAGCCGATGCAGAGTGCCCGAGTCGTCGCCTCGCCTGTGACTGCCGCGACCGCAAATGAGGCCGTGATGAGCCTGATGACAGTGAGGTTTCGACGCAAGAAGCGTGCGAGCACACCAATGTCAGGGACTGCCGTTGCGAAAGGGTTGTCGGCCATCCAGGGGCCGACGGCCATGAAGTTGACGCCGGTGAGGAGGCCCACAAGGCAGAGGAACAGGCCAGCCTGTTCGTTTGGCTATGGCTTATTGTAAACGATCGTAAATGTTTAGTCGAAATAGTATTTTTCTCTCACACAAATCAGCCAACAGTACTTCAACCGGACAGGCTGTCCTCCGCCGGAGCTGACGCCGGAGCTTGCAGCAAGTAAGATGGTGGTCAGGCCGGTGGTGACCACGCTCCTGCCCCGCGAGCTCATTGGTGCGGGGTGTTTGCTGACCTTGACTTTCACTCTATCAGTCTGTCACTCTGTCACCCTGACATTACAAAAAAAGGAACAGTCCAATGTTATGACAGATTAAAAACGTGGACAGATCGTATTAGTTCGTATCAGTAAATAAATTTAAGAAAGGAGGAAGGAGGGTCCCATTTTAGAGTCAGCGTTTTTTTAACCAGAGATATCAACACTATTTTGATATGGCAGCTTATACATCCGGTTACGCTACCTAACGAAGGAGGATGCCATGTGCTTAGGTGGGGCCGAATTTTTTATTTTTTAGCCATTTTTTTTCGAAATGGTAGAAAGAATTTAGAAAATAGACCTATGGTAGAAAGAATTTAGAAAATAGACCCTTAGCTCGGCGCCATCGATGCTGACGCCGAGCTAACACGTCTCGGTGCCAGCGTCCCCGGCGCCAAGCTCTTAGGCGCGAAGCAGACGTGGCGGTGACATGGCAGGCAACTCGGCACTAATAACCCTGGTGTCGAGCTCGACGCCGTGGATCTTGACGCCGAGCTCGGCGCTAGGGTTGCAGGCGCCGCTGTCTGTCATGTACCCCGGCCATGATCATGATGGAAGGCTGGGACTGAGAGTGGGAGCAACAGCAGCAGCCATGGAGTCCAATCCAGTCCAGTGCACCATGTTCCTGCATGTGATGGTCTCTGACTGCGCGTCTTTCCTGTCGGCTTTGGCCACCCATGGACTAAAAAAAAGCAAAAAAATAGAGTAGAGCCAGTAGAGCCAGGTAGCCGAGATACGACTCCTACACTAGCAGCAGACGATGAAGATCTTGTACCTTGGAATTCGCGAAAGCCACGCACCGTCCGTGTCGATCAAAGCTGCCGCATCCCTGCATTGCATTCCTTGCAGCTACACTGCACTGCATGCAGGCAGAAGAGTACAGTTACATGCGTGCTTTCTTTTTTTTCAACGCAAGCGATCGACTTTTTTCATCGGTCTCAAAGCATGCGCAACAAGATCACTTTATTTTATATAGCAGGAAGGAGTACTGTCAAGTAGTACTCGGTGTTTGTTAATCCACCTTGCTTAGTAATTATTAACACACAGCACCGATCCGTGTAGTAGTAGGCCAGTGCTTTGAAAAGTCCCGAGAGATTCAAGGTGAGAGCAGTGGTTACTATGAGGAGAATAATGAATTTTTATTTAGGATCTTTGAAATTGATTGGCAAGTATTGTTACGCTAGCAAATTAAATAAGTATTGTTGCTTTTTTCTGGTACTATATTTGTCGAGCTAATATATATTGCTTGTAATAATATACAATAATGTAATATATTATTGATTATCATAACCACAAACATGTGTGCTCCGCACATGTAATGCTTGGTCCTTGGTGTCATAGGAGTGATTTTCATCACATGTTTAGATACGAATATGTCTTTTCATAGAGATAAATATGTCTTTTCATAAAGACACGCGCGTGTGTCACTGGTGCATAGCCACTAGTTAAATTAAAGTCTCTAGTGAATGAAGGGATGTAACACCCCTGGTGTTATTCTTGCCTAATTGCACTTGCATTTCATATTCATGAGCATCATTCATCAATTCATGAGCATATGTCACTTGAAACATGGGAAACATGACTTTGAAACAAATGTATCATTTCAAGTGTTTTTCATCGTTTTAGTATCTTTAGTGCTTGATTATTGTATGACCAAGGTGTGGTATAGCTAAATATATTGTTAAACATCTTAGCTATGCTTAGAAAGTCATTAGGAACCATGTTCATGTTGATCATTTTGCCTGATTACGATTTCAAATCATGGTTTGACTTGTTTTGACCCTAGGACTTTTTGGTTTGACTGTTTAAAAAATACCACTTAGAATGTTTGCATGTCAGAGCAACCTAAAACAAAGTTGTAGCAAATTACATAAGGAACAAAAGTTATTTTGTGACCAAGTCATGAAAATGTGCACAACATGCTCAAAATGGTCCCACAAGTCAGAATTTGGGTTGATTTCAACACTTAGAAATTTCTAAGTATAAACTTCAGTTTTCAGTTTCTTGAACCCGACTTTGACATGATTTTACTCTCTGTCCTTTGCGAATTAGGTCTTGATCATTTAAGATGAATTACAGATGGTACTTAGAGCTACAACTCTTGTGTAGATGGTATGAGCTAATACTTCACGGTTTAGTAGAAAGAACGTTGTCAAATTGCGCCGTCAGGCTCTGATCGCGGGTCTGATGGTCGCCTTCGTCAGGCCGAGTGGCCGACCGCCGTCAGGCCAAGTGCGCCAAGTGGAGTCCGTACGCCGTTGCCGCCCCCGCAGGTCAGACCGTCGCTGCCACGACATCGCCACGCGGCTGTTGGCTCGTCTATTTGCTTCGCCTACGCCGTGTCTCACCTCGTCAGAACCGTGGAAGCCGAGCGCAGCGCCCTCTGTTTGCCGCCGAGAGCGTTGCGGCCGCCATCTCCCTCGCCACTGCATCCTTGCCGCCTTCAGCTAGCCACAGCGCTGCCGTAGTTGCCTTTAGCGCGTCCACCTCGCGGTTGAGCCGGTGAGTCTTAGTTGAGCTCGCATTTTTTTTCTTCTTCCCCGCGTCGAACGCCATTGCCGCCGTGAACTCCGTCGAGCTCCCGTGCGCTCGCTGCTGCGTTTCACCTCGCTACATCTTGCCCACAGTTTTCCCACCATCTCCTGTACATATTCCTCCCTCTGGTCGAGCCTATCGTGCTGTGTCGTTGGCGCTTACGCCGAGTCCGCAGCCGCCATGCTTCGACCTCACCGGAGTTGGGCTCACCGTGGCCGGAGCATTGGGGGCGTCTCCTTTCTCCTTTCTCTTCTTGGATAGCGTCACCATGACCCCGTGAAGCTCATATCGAGCTTGGTCTGGGCAATGGGGACTCGCCGTCGCCGAAGTTCCGCAGCGACCTCGCCGCAGTCCGCCATTGCCGACGTAGTCATAGCTAGAGAGTGGTAGCGGTCGGGAAAAGGGTATGGGTAGGTGCGTATCGTCACTAGGAACACGCCGGTGCCAGTCGGTTTCGTCGGGGAGATCACCGTCGGTGAGCTCGGCCATCGCCGCGCCGATGTGTGCCGTCTCCCCTGTTCCGTGTCAATGACACGGGGGTCCCGCATGTCAGTCGCCGAGCCGAAGAGAGCCAGGCTTGGGCTGCGCTGTGTCGTGGGCCGTCGGGTCCCTTCGGGCCGGCCCAGCAGCGCTTAAGTGAATTGTTTTCCATTTATTATTTGTTATTTGAAATCAAAAATGGTTTGAAAAATGTTAGGATGATCAAACTTGCTCCAAATTTGTTGAAACAAATTTTTCTAGGTTCCTTATCACCAGATCTACTTGGGAAAATTATTGCATGTCATTTTTGAGATACTTTTCTATAGGATTTTATTTAATCATGTAAATTGCTGATAACTTGAAAAATGTGTATAAAAATATATAGGCTTCAGAAAAATATGATTTCAAGTTTGTTCATCTTCTTATGTCATGTACTTCCTAAGGAAAATAGGTTTCATGCATGTGCTATGGGAAAATTTTGAGGTGTAGTTCAAGTCCCTTTTATGGCTGATTTTTGTTATTTTTGCTAAAAAGCCAAAGTTGCATAAAACATGCATCTGATGATTTTTGTACAGTGATTATATGCTATGAAGAACCTAGGAAAAATATTAATTCTGTTGTTTGACACTTTTCATAGTACAAAGTAATTTCATGCTCATTTTCATGCTATAGCTTATCATTTTTGTGTAGGATAGTTTACTTATCCAAATGCCATGAAATTTTTATGGTAGTCTGTTTAGGGTAGTAGTATGCTACTGCAATTTTCTCAGATTTTTAGGAGCATCAGAAATATAGGTTGCTATTCAAACCTATTATTAATTAGGGTTTAAGCAAGTGTTGCTTTAAGTGTGATTAAGAAAGTAGTAAAGCTTTGGTGTATCTTTGAAGCATTTCATAAGATAGGTTAACTTAACATATTAGTAGTAGAAGAGAATGCAGTAGATGACATGTGCTTGTAGTATAGTTCTTAGATGATGTTGACTACCTTGCATTTCAACATATCCATTGCATGCATCTCCTTCGATGCACCGTTGCATAATCACTTACGCGCATTGCATCATACAGGATCGCAAACCGAGAACCCAGTCGTCATCCCCGAGGAGCCCGAGGAGCAGCTCGAGGTGCAGCAGCAGGAAGTGCCCGAAGTCGACGAGGAGGACGTTGAGGAACTTCCGGAGTGCCCCGATCACCGTCCGAGCTCCTTCGAGAGAGGCAAGCCCCGGAGCATTTTCTCCCGGTTTGCAATTATTTAATTAAATGCTTTACTTTAATTGATGCATTACGTTCAGGAGTTGTTTGCAACCGTTGCTGCATTATACCTTGCTTACCTTTGTTATACTATATCCTTGTTACCCTGGTATCCGCAGTTGAGTCAATGCTTAGCTGGCTTAGACCGGTAGAAGTCAGGTGATTTCCTGTCACCTGCGAGCTATAGGTGGTTACCTGGATCTGCTTGGATGACTATGAAGTCATGGTATAACTAAGTGTTAAATGAAGTTGAGACCGGACGGAGACTTGCAGAGTTTTGGACTGTAGTGTTTCCGTCTGTGTCGATTAAGGACCGACCGTTGTTGGGCCTCGAGTCATGTTGAACGCATGCCTTACATTTAGCTGGCCGGACTAAAGTACCTTCCGACCGCTGAAGCTGGGAGATTTTTCGGGCCGAGTAGATTGCCCGCAACGCACTGTACCGGAGCAGGTGTGGTAGGACACGGGGGCGGGATGATAAGACCAAAGTGCAGTCGGTCGGCCCCCGGGTACATGTGGTTCCTGGCAAACTCGAGATTCCTAGGAAAGTTGACTCGGTGATCAATATCTCACTTTAGCGGGTGAGTGAGGTTTGTGTAAGGAATAAATCACCAGCTGGTTAGGAATCGATTCGAATCGCCATCGCTCCTGGATAGTGAGCACTTGACTTGAGTTACTTCATCGTAGTAAATGTTATGGAACACTTGGACAGTTATAGTGAATATGACAGTATGGAAGTTGCTTAATGATCATTGGTTATCATTATCTGCTTAATCACTTGTTTACTCTAGAATAGGTGCAAATCTAGATGACAGGTAATAATAATTAACTTGGCAATAATGCTTTTAGAAAGGTTCTTGAAATGCTAAAAATGCTTCTTTCTGCAAATGAGTCAGCTACCCTACTATAAAGCCCTTCATAATCCTTGGTGTCAATTATTTTCGGTTATGTCGGGTAAGTCTGGCTGAGTACCTTCTCGTACTCAGGGTTTTATTCCCACTTGTTGCAGATGGGCAGATGTACTATGGCTACTGTATCAACTGCCTTTATCCTGCGATGGGTGATGCTTAGGACCATGGGCATGGTCATTCCTTACGTCTCATCTGATGCTTTTGTTGGAGATGATCATCCGCTGGCACTATATTTAAACTCCGCGTGAGTATGTGTGTGGTTTGAACAAATAACTTCCGCTACTTTTATTCGAACTGGTTTGTAATAACTATGTTTAAACTCTGATGTATCTGAGACCGCGAACTTTTATGTAATATGTGATGGTGACCGCTAAACTTATTACGATCATGGCTGGGACACGAGTTGGTTTGAAATCCTTCGTGATTTCACGGACTACCGGGTTATACGGGCTTAAGTTTGTCAATCGTCTGCTCTGGTGGATGATTTTCTTACTTAATTTCGTATAATTGGTCGGTTCTGTCACAAGGGATCAGTCAGTTTTGGCATCAACTACCGAACAACTAGTACTACTTGATAGTACTCCTAGCCTCCTAGGACAACAAGCGCTTTGCACGTACTCCTAGATACTAGTATCGTGAACACTCACAATGCAAGAACTATTAGCACTCCGTTAAGAAAATACAACTAGTGTCGGTTAAAGTGGTTCATGTTTAATTAAGTTTTTAACAAATAATATTCATATTTATGATTTCAAATCAATTATTATAAAAATACATTTCGTAATTAATCTAATAGTATTTATTTGATATCATAAATATTGATATTTCTTATTTTTAGTTTATCAAATTGAAAATATTAAAACATGACACTATGTTAAAATTGCATTTTTTTTCTAGGACGGAAGGAATACTAGGAATTTAGAAAGATACGTCGTCATTCATTAGCAGCAAGGTGCGATGCATACATGCGTGGCCTAATGACTAATGAACCGTCTCCCTCTCTCTCTCTCAAATGGAAAGAGAAGCCTGCATGTAAGCAAAGCGTTATAGCTGCACGTTCTTCGATCACTTGCGTTGAAAAAGAAAGAAAGCACGCATGTAACTGTACTCTTCTGCCTGCATGCGGTGCACTGTAGCTGCAAGGCATGCAATGCAGGGATGCGGCAGCTTTGATCGACGCGGACGGTGCATGGCTTTCGCGAATTCCAAGGTACAAGATCTTCATCGTCTGCTGTTAGTGTAGGAGTCGTATCTCGGCTACCTAGCTCTACTGGCTCTACTCTATTTTTTTGCTTTTTTTTAGTCCATGGGTGGCCAAAGTCGACAGGAAAGGCGCGCAGTCAGAGACCATCACATGCAGGAACAGGGTGCACTGGACTGGACTTGACTCCATGGCTGCTGCTGTTGCTCCCACTCCCAGTCTCAACCTCCCATCATGATCATGGTCGGGGGTACATGACAGACAGCTCGGCGCCACGATCCACGGCGCCGAGCTCGGCGCCAGGGTTGCTGGCGCCGAGCTGTCTGCCATGTCACTGCCACATCTGCTTCATGCCTAAGAGCCCGGCGCCAGGGCCGAGACGTGTTAGTTCGGCGCCAGCATCGATGGCGCCGAGCTAAGGATCCATTTTCTGAATTCTTTCCGCCAGGGGTCTATTTATGAGAAACTTTCGAAAATGGGCTAAAAAGTAAAAAATTCGGTAGGTGGGGTCCAAACAATGTGCCTTGCTGCTCTGTATGTACTACTTGGTCAGTAGCTTAGTTAGTACAGTACCTGTTCGTTTGAGCTTGTTTGGCTTATAAGTCGTACTTTTTTAGCCGATGAATAATATTTTTCTCTCACACCAAATCAACCAACAGTACTTTCAGCCATGGCTTATCAGTCAAATAAGCCCAAACGAACAGGGCGAGTCCGTCCATCCTATAGTATAATGTATTTTAGCATTAAAAATTATATCCACACATAAATAATTTTAGGGGACAAGAGTTATTTGTTCTTATTCAGTTGTGGTGGTTGTAAGTCAAACCCTTGGGGGTTGAAAGAGAGAACAGCGTTCTGCAAACGTAACAGCACTTGTTTCATTCTCTCGTTTTGACTTGTTTTGTCACGTGATGAGCTGTGTGCGTGTGTGGGCTTCTAAAACCCTCTTTCGTGCTTTATGAAAAAAAACAGAGTATATATTACATATCAACTGTCGATGTTTCCTTCCTTTAGTGCTGTCCATCTACTTGGCCTGAAATATATGCAAGTATATATTACATATCAATTTGAGAAAAGTAGCCGCATGCATGAGCTTTTTTATTAGCCATGCTGAAGTTGCAATGCAATTTCTCAAAAAAAAAATCCATCTCTTTTTTTCTTTATTTGTTATTCGTCAATTGGCCATTGCTTTTTGCCTTTTGCTAATTTGATTTGATTTTAATGTTTTTAAAGAATGCAGAGGATCCTCTTTTATTAAAGATCGCTTACACCAACCTAAAATAAAATAGAGGACAGCAAGAGTGAAGTTTCAAAAAAAAAAAAAGAACAAAACGAGAGTGAAAATGAAACTCTGCGCAGGGATGTGCGAAACATGCATTAAGGTTTGGCGACGAGGCCTCCGGATTGAATATTTAGGGCCGGATTGATACGACAGTTAATTATTAGCTAGCTAAAAATTCGTTAAAATTAGTCCCGGTACAGTATATCAAAACAAAAGAGTTAATATATATGAATATATTCAACCAAAAATTAATTAGAGTTAGAATTAGGCCTAGTGCATCTAGCTAAAAATTAGGGACTGCTCACACCCGTCTTATGTGGCTATGGATATGGATTTTCTGCGGATCTGCTGCAGTTTAAAGTCACAGTGCACAACTCAAAGCTAGATGTGCAGAGGCGGAGAGGACGGGGGCAATCACAAGATGTACCAACTTGACGTCAAATCGGATGCAGCAACTAATTAAATCCTAAGCTGTTTCAACTTGGCATCAAATCGGATGCAGCTACTAATTGAATCCCTGAAAGATAAATCCAATCTACACATGGCCGACGCATGCCAAGAAACAAAGAGAGAACGATGAGCTGGGTGATGGAAGGAAAGGATACCAAGAGCGAACGCGTAAAAACAAAATGCTCGCTTATAAGAAGGAATCACCGTACCTCGCCGATCTCGGCGAGAACGGGAACCAAGAACGAACGTAACACTCGCCAAAGAAGAAGACGCCGTCTAGTAGGAAACGAACCTTACCACCGACGAAGACGAAGCTAGCAGATCGACAGGAATATAGCGAATATAGCAGATCCGACAACAACCGGAGACCGAATCTTACGATTCGTGAGGAAGAGGAAACCAACAAGGGGGTGATTGGATGATGGAATAGAAGGGCGAGGAGGTACGGTATTTAAAGAGGACTTGAGGATATCGATCCGGGGCCGGCCGGCCGGGCCACAGGGGTATGTATGGAAATTCGCTAGCCAAGTCCGGCAAAAAGATACGCGCGCTAAGCGCCGCAAGGCCCAAGTTCCTTTAAATGTTCATCAAAACCCTTGGCTACCTAGTTAAGATCCCTCGTAAACGGAATTAGGTCCAAGTCCGGGGTTCGACCTGACAAAACTGCACAACGTTCTCCACCTATCAGAATCACCCGTCGCATTCAGGTCCATTTGACAACTCGCCCGGTCGCCCTGGCTAATCCACCCTGGGTCCTTTGATCGGGGAAATTAATCGGGCCTTATTTAGTTCCAAAAAGTTTTCTCAAAAAGTGTTACAGTACCTATCACATCAAATCTTACGATATGTGCATGGAGCATTAAATGTAGACGAAAAAAAACTAATTGCACAGTTTGGTTGGAAATCGCGAGACGAACGTTTTGAGCCTAATTAGTCCATGATCGAATACTAATTGCCAAATAAAAACGAAAATGCTACAGTAGTCAAATTCTCAAATTTCACCCAACTAAACACAGCCTCACCTATCCTCTCTTGTCCCATATTTTTTGTTTCTCCTCGTGTTCTCCACCTATCAAGCTCAAGGAAAGGAGTTAAGGAACTCGCCAGCCCTAGTCGGCTGCCCGTCACGTGCTCCGTGCTCGGCACACCAGCGTCTAGGCCTCTAGGGCTGTAGGCTGCTCACCTACGCCGTCCAGAAGACCCCACGCACTCGTATTTCCTCCGTCCGGCTACGGGTCGCCGTCCAGAGCTGACCAGACGAAAGCAATTCAAGAGGGATTGTAGGATTTTTTATGGATGAGGTCATAGATTTCAAAGACGAGTACTACCATATCAGGAAAGAAATATTATGTGGTAGCTATACAACTGAAGATTAGAGTTGAATGAAATCCCAAAGACATGAGTATAAGTTTTTTTGTGACTTTATTAGGTACATATTCCATGCATGTACAACCTCTTGAAATATTTGTATATATATATATTTTCATATATTTTATTGTGTTATTTATGTATAATGCTCGAACGAACCTTATATGTATATGTGGATGTATATTAGCAGCGTAGAATTAGTATACGAAAAACTAATTGAAACCAAAAAGAATTGAATTGAAAAGAAACCGTACAAGGAAAAGGAAAGAAATGGAAAAAAGAACCTTTAGTACCGGTTGGAAACACTAACCGGGACTAAACGTGCCAGTCCCGAGGCAAGGTCTAGAGGCATATTTAATCTCGGTTGGTAATAGCAACCGGGATTAAAGGTCTACTTTTGGTCCCGGTTCTCAGAACCGGGATTAAAGGGGGGTCTTTAGTCCCCAATTCTCAATCCCGGTTGGGAAGTCGGGACTAAAGAGGTTTTCCAATCGCGATTGATGCTCAGTCCTACGCTAGTGTATTTTCTACTGCATCAATCCTTCTTCCCGGCAATACTATATATTTCCACAGCAACGTGCGGAACATCTATCTAGTATGTTTAAAATGTGTCTCAGGGCACCTTATTTGGAATACAGAAATTTCACACAAATTGTACATGAGTTCCACGTAAATTAGTTCATTTTCATAAGAAAAACGTAGGAAATACAAAAAATTTCCTTCGTTCCAAAGGACGCCTTATAATATAAAATAATATTGAAGTGCTTTGAAAATTTTGAGCCCAAAAACCCGCTTTGGAAAAATGTTGGAATTGAGGTGTTATATATGTTTCTCTAATCGTATAAGAATTGAAAACATAAAGTAAAAAAGATTAGAGGGCCTCTGGTAGCACCTCCATAAAACAGAGGAACTTGATTGATGTTTCTGGCCCCGTTCGTTTAGAGGAATTTAGAGGAATCTGAAAAAATTTATGTGAATAAATCAGCTATGAACAGTGTAATTTTTGCAACATGCGAACGGAGCCTCTATTTCTTTTAAAAAATTGAACAACAAGTCGTTGAACACTCAAAGCAACAAGTTATAGCCATTGCAAATGCTGATGTGCCTACATATACACCACACCTATGTATATAAATACATTTGCATTCTATAGAAATCCTAACACAACCAACTAATCTCCAAGCACGGTCGGGCGATCTGACCAGACACTTCATATGGTACGTCGTAAGTCTCATAATTTAAATTTCCTTTATGTACACAATCAAGTATTGGACGTGAAATTTATTTGTTTGTTTCACACTAAAAAACCCGGCAGTAGATATTGGTAAAATAAACACGCACATTTTGCCATGGATCCAAACTATATAATTGAGAGAACGATTGGAATACCAAAAATTTAGCCCACACTACCCAGTTAATAAAAAAGTTGACATATCAGTTGCATGGTGCACTACCGGAGACAACTTCTTTGCCGAGTGTCCCACACTTTGTCGAGTGTGTTTTATTGAGCACTCGGCAAAGAGGCTGTTTACCGAGTGCCAGAGATAAAGCACTCGGCAAACAACTGACACTCGGCAAAGAGGTGGTTTGCCGAGTGCCGAGCACTCGGCAAACAATAACACTCGGCAAAACAGTATTTGCCGAGTGTTATTCTCCTGACACTCGGCAAAGGGCCGCCGCCGTTAACCCTTTGCCGAGTGTCTTCTTCTAACACTCGGCAAAGTGGTGATTTGCCGAGTGTTATTTTTTTGACACTCGATAAAGCGGTGATTTGCCGAGTGTCATATAAACCAATTTTTTTTACTTTTGATCTCCAAACTTTTTTTGCAGTCCCCATACAATACCTGGTGCTCCATGTTTCAATGTGGCACATTTCTCGAACATTTTCTATATTTCTTTAATTTATTTCATTTAATTGAATTTTTTTGGATAATTTAAATTATAACTGCTAGTCATTCGAATAATAAAAAAAATGAATGGAAAAATGATATTCATGTTTTTAGTATAATGTGAGGCCGTATCCGGGACCAGACCACCAATTTCGAACATCTTATTCACGAAACATGACCACGAACTCGCGGTCGAGTTGTTTTTAAATTCTATAAAAAGCAAATGAAGTCCGAAAATCATGAAACTTGTCAAGACGTCATGATATCATATGTGGAGGTTGTGATAAAAATTTAAGAAGGTTTCGCGCAAGTTGTCACGTCCGATGCTTGCAAACCGAAGAATCTCCAAAGAAGTTTCATAATTTCGTGAAGAGGTCGACAAGGTGGTAAGCATTGTACGTGATAACTTGCGCGAAACGTTCTCAAATTTTTATCACAGCCTCCACATATGATATCATGACATCTTGACAAGTTTCATGATTTTCAGACTTCGTTTGTTTTTTATAGAATTTAAAAACAACTCGACTGCAAGTTCGTGGTCATGTTTCGTGAACAAGATGTTCGAAATTGGTGGTCTGGCCCTGAATACGGCCTCACACTATACTAAATAACATGAATATCATTTTTTCCATTTATTTTTTTCATTATTCGAATTACTAGCAGTTATAATTTGAATTATCCAAGAAAATTCAATTAAATGAAATAAATTAAAGAAATATAGAAAAAGTCCGAGAAATGTGCCACATTGGAACATGTAGTACCATGTATTGTATGAGAACTGCAAAAAAAGGTTGGAGGTCAAAAGTGAAAAAAAATATGGTTTGCCGAGTGTCATAAAGTGACACTCGGCAAATCACCGCTTTGCCGAGTGACAGGACGTATGGCACTCGGCAAAGAATTTTTAAAAAAAATTAAAAACCCCTCTTTGCCGAGCGCCAGTCTGGGGGCACTCGGCAAAGACTTTTTTTTATAAAAAAACCTCTTTGCCGAGTGCCAGGCCAGGTGGTACTCGGCAAAGAATTAAAAAAAATTAAAAAAACTTTGCCGAGTGCCAGACCGGGGGCACTCGGCAAAGCGGTGATTTAACCTCCCGGCCCAGCCGGCCCGCACACACCGCACACACGCACCCGCCCCCGCCCGCGCTCACGCCAGCGCCACCTGCGCCCGCCCGCGCCCACGCCCGCGCCGCCGGAGGTGGAGGAGAAAGAGAGGAGGACAAGCTCGTCGGAACCTCGCGCTCTTCACCGGACACCAGCCCGCCGTGCCGCTCGACAGGCAGCAGGCCAACAGCGGCAGGAGGTTGTCGTCGTTGTCGACGTCCACGCAGCTCGGTACGTAATTATGGCATTTGGGATCGGTCAGACTTGATGAGAAGGTGCAATGCACTGCCTATATATCCGGTAAGATAAACAACTAGTATTTTGTATCCGTGTTTGCAAAACACTCAAATTAACACATGAGTTTGTTTGCTGTTTTCATTATCTTGGAAAGAAAAAGGGCACCGCAAAACTGCAATCAAACTCATGCTGTTGCTCTTCGTGCATAGATCAATCGACACATATATAGAGCTGTAATTATGAATTAGTAGTGTGACCGTGATATTGGTGTAGTTTTAGTTTTGATTTAATGGTGCTACTACTCCAATAAGATATGGCATCAAAGCAAATGTGACTGGCATGTTTAACTTTGCAAAAATTAGAGCCTACAACACAACTGAATATTCCAAATAAAGTTTTTATATATATATATATATATATATATATATATATATATATATATATATATATATATATATATATATATATATATATCCATGCATGAAAACTCAAAGCAAAGCATGCATGGTCAAAAGTTCCATCTCGATCTTCCTGCTCCATTTCCCTTCTTTCCCCTCAATTAGTTACCACAATATTATTTTGCCACTACGCTAGCAGCTAGCTGCATCCTTTCCAACAGTTCTCAAAGCAATACCAGTATGCTGCAACAACTCTGATCGAGTTGCAGCTTAAACAAAACTGCGCGCTAGGCCCAGCTGGTTAGGGATGTCTCTTGTGCTAACTAACCAAAAAAAAATTGATCGATCAATTAGAAACAACCCAAATCATTATCCGAAGCTAGCTGCACGAATCGTAAAGCGCGAGCGGTCCCGTGACACTAGGCTGGGGTAGCTAGGACACGGGCAAAACCGCCCAAATGCGCAAAGACGACGGTGCATCGCAATCGCGAAACGTACTTTTGCCACGAAAATCAAAAGAAAGCATGAGTGCTGCTCGTTGGGAAGACGACAATGGAACAGATGGGCAAAAATTTTAGCATCCAGTTCGTGTGTTTTTTTTTTAAATCATCAAAAGCCCGGCTCAAAACTGAACATACGAGAAAGGCGCACAGAACCTTAGGATATTTTTTCTGTGCCCCTCTCTGGAGGATCGCTCGGTAGTCGGTAGCGTGATCTGAATCCTCTGGGAGTTTGGGTGATCGACGTCGTCAAGCGCACTGCCCACAGGCCACACACATGCACGCGCGCGGGCGGCCACTTTTCGGTGACGTGTGCTGTGGCCGTGTGGGCGCGGCGCGTCACTTGCGCGCTCCGGCCGGCACGCGCCCGCCCGCAGTGCGCTCGATCCACACCGGCGCCTGGGCCTCACGTGGTGTGCCGCTGCCGCGCTTGTGTGGTGTGGCGCACAGGCACAGCAAGGCCCCAAGGCGGTGACTGGAGTGGACCGAACCTTCCGATGAAAACTTTTGACCATGAAAACTTTATAGATTGAACATCCCACATGTATATATATACTACTTTGGTACATACTCCTACACACATAGACTGCTGAGTTCTGTTCATGTTGTGTTCAGCAGGAACGGCCTGAGGTTGGTCGATCTTTTGTTAATTTTAATTTCGATCTACGGAGTGATACAAATGCTACATATATAAGTTCTAGTCAAAACTGCTATCTATCGAAATACTGTAGATCAACTCAGAAATTATTCCCATGAATCTCAGCATTTGCACACTACAAAAAGATGGTGGGCGGTGGGAGAAGGAGGAGGAGCAGCCGCAGGAGGGAGCCGTCACCTACCGCCCCGTCGCGTGAGGAGGAGGAGGAGGAGCAGGTGCCCCAAGAGGACGCCGAGGAGGCGCAGGAGGACGACGAGGAGGAGGCGACAGCAGGGGGTTCCGCTTCCTCTAATTCGTTGAGCGTCTACTTGTGAGGTCCCGCGAGCCTTCCTCAGCGACCGATACCTCATGAGAGACGCCCACTGATTCGACCCGAGGGGGAAAAGTAAGTAACTTTAGATGTTATCACTACTTTATATGATATGTTGAAAATCAAAATAGAAATTAATAATTTTTCTTAATCACTTGGGCAGGAACTGGATGATTGTGGAGAGTGGAGGTGGCCACACACGCCAAGTTAATGGCATCCTCGGTCTTTTGTGCAAGGAGCACTTCCCTGGCCTGGTTGAGTACGCCGGAGTGATGGGGCCGGCCTACTCGTTTGACCACTACGTCGCCGCCCCCGATGCTGCAGATCGGGTCCGCAGGGTATTCAATAACAAGGCGGAGCGGGTGAAGCAAGAGCTGTGGGTAAGTCTTCCTCGCACTAAATTACTCAATACAATCTTGAAATAATGAATGGATACATCGTGTTTGTATGCAGGATTTCTTTAGATGCCAGGACGGACATGAGGCCAGGGCGGATGCGGTGGCTACCAAATGCTGCAAAAAACTCGTCGTGGACATGCATTACGAGGCGCGTATCCAGGCCATCGTAACTTACCACGGGACCGTCCTTGGAACGAAGGTCACCAAAAGGGACGCAAGATCCATGACGCTGACCCGGGACCAGTACCTGCAGGTAAATACAGAACATTAACATTGATTCCTTTTGAGATTAAGTAGGCTTAATTTCATCTTCTGATATGTCATGTACTTGATGGCATGTAGATAATTCCTTATTGGTGCGCCGCGCATCCCTAGTGCTGGGAACAGATGGTAGATAGGTGGTGCTCACGCGAGTGGGAGGAGACGCCCAACTTGTGCCGGGAGCGGCGTTTGATGATGCCAGGTGTAGCACACCATCAAGGCAGTCGTAGCCTTAGCGGATACGTAGAAATATGGGTACGTAAATTCATTTATTTATTCTAACGCTCAATTCTGCACGATTTATAATCATCTTGCATTTTTTCTCATAGTCGGCGTCACATGGTGGCCAGCCTTGCTCCATCTTCAAGGCATTTGCTATGGCCCACAAGGGCAAGGCGACGTTCGACGTCGACTACAACCCGGAGGACGGGCCCGAGGCGTACAGCAATGCGACCGTCCACAACCGCCTCAGTGAGTACACATCGATGGCAAGGGAGGTCCATGGGTCAGAGTATGATCCGAGCACCGAGGACCTTGATGGAGAAGTCGTCATGAGGGTGGGAGGAGGCAAGAAGCATGGGCGGTACTGGATTGGCGACGGCGCAATTGACTCGGCCACTACTCCTAGTCTCTCCCAGATTCGAGCAAGTAGCACGAGCAGGAGCCTGGCCATACGACCTCGGTAGGACACTTCACACCACCGGGTGGAGGCACTCGAGGTTATTCCTGGTTTATTCATCGTTCATTGGTTTTTTATACCTTTCCTTTGCATTATTGTAACACTGGGGTGAATATATTGTAGGCCCAGCTGAAATAAGAGAGGAAGATACGGGAGCAGATGCAGGCGAAGATGGAGAGGGTGGAGGCCTAACGGGAGGTCGAGCAGCGGAGGATGGCGGAGATTCTTCAGTACATGCAAAGTCTTGGCGCCACTACGGGTGTAGCTCCGCCACCTTCGCTATTCGCTCCACCTCCACCTCCTCACTATTCTACTCCTGTGAGTATAAATGTTTTAGTTTGCATGTTCATGCTTACGGTCAAACCTAGTGGAGTATGAAAGTTTTATTCATGTATGGTATATATTTATCTTGTCTCACACATGCAATCTCTTCTCCTTTGTGCAGAATCAATCGGCGGCATCGAACGATCCTCATGCTTCAGCGAATCCTTCACCAAATCAGTGATGATACTTGTGGTTGTTAATGATACTTCTATTTGCAATTGTGGTTGACGATGATGGAGCACTTGGATTGCTTGTGAACTTATTTGTGATATATTGTGAGACATGTGACGTTTGTGATGTATATGTGATGTTTGTGATATATATGTGGTGTTGGTGATATATATGTGATGTTGATGATATATATGTGATGTTGGTGATGTTTGTTATATATATCTTCTGTTTGTTTGGATGGGATGTAAAAAACAAAAAAAATTTGCTGTTTTTAGTCACTTTGCCGAGTGCAATGGCCATGACACTCGGCAAAGTGACCATCTGGGAACTATCTGGGAACATGCTTTGCCGAGTGCAATGGCCATTACACTCGGCAAAACATCACAGGTTTGCCGAGTGTCTGGACCGTGGCACTCGACAAAGGTGGCCACTTTGCCGAGTGTCATCGACAAGACACTCGACAAAGTGGCCACCTTTGCCGAGTGTCTAAGTCAACGGCGCTCGGCAAAGCGGGCACCTTTGCCGAGTGCTTGACCTTGACACTCGACAAAGCCATCGTGACGGTGGCGCTCGCCGTCATGGCCACTTTTCTTTGTCCAGTGTCGGATTGGCACTCGACAAAGCCTTTGTCGAGTGCCCGATAAAGTGCACTCGGCAAAGAGGTCTTTACCGATAAACTGTTTACCGAGCACCCTTTGCCGAGTGTAACACTCGGCAAAGGATTTGTTGAGTGTATATCGGCCTTTGCCGAGTGCCTCAGGCACTAGGCAAAGAAGCCGCCTCCGGTAGTGGTGTGTTCTTCACAACTTCATACGCCTACACAATGGAGATATGTTGTGGCCAAATAATTCTAGTGTAAAGATTGATCAAGAGAGATTGTTGACATTCTCACTAAAAAATGCAACATTTAGAGAGCAAAAGTAAATTTATGGTGTCATATCAATATAATTGAACAAGCAAGATCTCTGAAAGGGGACCGTGACGCCTAAGAGGGGAGGGGGTGAATTAGGCAACTTAAAAATCCGACTCTAAACTATGGCTCCTTTTTTCTAACCTTAGCAAAACCTATGCAAAAGATAAACTATCTAAATATACAACTACGGTTTTGCTAGTACATTGCTATCTCTACCGCAAAAGGAGTTATGCAAACAATGTAAATGCGAAAGCTAAAGAGTAAGGTAGAGATATGCAAACTTCCGTCGATGACTCCAGTATTTTTACCGAGGTATCGAGAAGCATGCAAGCTTCCCCCTAATCCTCGTTGGAGCCCCTCGCAAGGAATCCCTCGCAAGGGCCAAGCTCCCGGTCGGGTGATTTCGTGGATAGCCCTAGGCCTTCCCCACGCGTAAGTGGGTCTCCGGTGTGCCTTCTGATAAGCCTATTCGATTTCAGACTTCAATCACTATTTCAAAGGACACTGAAAAGTCTATTCGGCGGTGACATGATAAATCACTGTAAAGACTATTTCCCCTAGATTCCATGACTGAAAAGCCTATTTAATTTCAGACTTCAATCACTATTTTGAACTAGAAAACTGATGCCGCTGATTAATACGTACTTTAGGCAGAAAATTTCACCATAATTTTCTCTTTTTTTATGCCATCTATACATAGAATGAAAAAATAGATGTAAGGAAGGGGGTAAGCTCTCAATAATCATGCGGATAAGACACTTATTCGGATGATTCTGTGTCAAAGAAATCTCATAAGGAGGATCTGCCACAACATCATGAGTCTGACAAGCATCTCCAACTAGCTCATTAGGGGCAGATTGAGCATCAGGAACCGTAGGTGCAACCTCCACATCCATATCAGGTTCCAGGACAGGAGGGTCGAAGTGTGCCTGCTGACCCATTGGTGGGGAAAACCCATGAGGGATGGGATCAACTAACACCCGACGCACAACCACGTCCAAACTTTAGAACTGGCACTTCATAGCCGATCTCACGTAGTTCTCTCACTGGTCTACACACTCAATTGGGATCATCTTCCTTAGGATGTTGGGAGGAGAACCTAAGTGAAGTACACCCTCCACTGCGATGCCACCACCATCATCAGCTCCATGGGAATGTAGCTCCTCCCGAGCCCTTGCAACTAACTCACTAAATGAAGGCTTCTCATTGAATAACACAGGCACGCTTTGCATCTCAACAAACTCAACATATCCATAGCGATATCTTTTTATGGTGCCTCTATGATATATGCTCACTAGGTTGTCCATCTAGTAGTCCAAACAAAAATTGAAATATAGTTCGTTTAGTCCAAAATAGCGGTTATATAGTATCTCTCTAATAGATACTAACCAACTACACCCTAAATAACAATGTCAGTAGCTATCTAACTATATTTATCTCACTAACTAAATCAACTAGCTTTCTAATAACTATATCTATGTACCTATGTCACTAGCTATCTAACTATATTTATCTAACTATATCTATGTCACTTACTAAATCAACTACCTACATCATCAAAATTACTAGAAACTACCAAATAATCAAAGTTGCACTACAATTCAAGCTAACTAAGTACCTACATTGTATATTCAAAAATTTTACCTGTCCAAGTCAACGCAACGATGCAACGCGGACGCGGACGTCGGGACCGGAGCAGGACGGGGACGCGGAGGATGGGATCAACGACGAGGTCACGGCGCGCTGGGAGCAAGAGTCGTGTCGCGGCCGGGGTCGCCGGAGAGAGTGCCTATGCGCGCGGCAGACGCGGCGAGCCAGGCCGGACGAGGCGGTGCGGGCCGGGAGGGGCGGCACACGGCGGGCATGGGAAGGTTGGCGCTCCGCGTGGCGAGGCGGTGCGAGCAGGCTGGGGCCGGCGCAGGCGCGGGTGGTGGGCGCGTCGGTGCGGCAGCGCTGGCGCCATGACTCGAGAGCGGTAGAGAGAGAGGAAGAGAGAAAGGAAGAGTGGGCCCATACGTAAGATAGGGCTTGACGTCAATAACCACGGCGCCAAGATCCACGGCGCCAAGCTTGGCGCCATTACAAATGCTTTGGTGATGCTGTGTCATTTGACACGACATTCCAAACTCCTTTTGCTCCGATTATTGGCACCGACCATCACAAGTAGACAGTAATTTTTGGGTGTGCGCTTCTATTTAATGAAACTATTGAATCATTTGTTTGGCTTTTTAAAACCTTTGTAACAGCAATGTCAGGAAAGCACCCAAGCACAATTTTCACTGATCAAGACGCAGCTATGGTAGGCACAATTGCTTATGTATTCCCAAATACAAGCCATCGTCTTTGTTTGTGGCACATTTGCTTAAATGTTGCTAAACATCTTAGTCATGTAATTCATGAGTCGGATAACAAGTTCCTACCAGATTTCAAGAAATGTGTGTACGAAGACAGATCAGAGACGTACTTCATAGAGAAATGGCATGAATTGTTGGCTAAATACAATCTTGAGAATAACTCATGGATGGCAAACCTGTATGCTTTGAGGGCAAAGTGGGCTGGCCGTATACCGTGACTCTTTTACAGTAGACATGAACTCTACCCAAAGGAGCGATTGTATGAATAATGTCTTCAAGAAAAGATTTCGTAGAAAACTCGGTCTTTTTGAACTCCTTGTAGAATGTGAGAAGGTTACAGTTAGTCTCCGTGCAAATGAGTTGGATGCTGATTTTAAGTCACGTCGAAAGAACCCAGTTACCTACATTCCAAATCTACCTATGTTGAATACTGCAGCTGAATCATATACAAGGAGAATGTATTCAGAGTTTGAGGAAGAGTTTAAAAAACATTTTGCATTGTCTTGTGAATTGTTGGAAGCTGTTTGGATATAGTGAAATGAAACATGTTCAGTACATTTGCTTTACTCTGAATAAAAACCTGTTCAGTATTACATAGTTCACAGTTCTCTAAAGTTCTACAATCTTTGTAACATATCCATACAGTTTACAGTGACATGAAGTTCTTATCTCCTCTCTATGTTTACATCTTTGGCAACCAGACACAAGTCCTATCTTTTCGAGCTAGATATCTTCAGTCTTTAGATGCCTGTAGCAACAAAAAAAAAATCTTGTCCACCATCCTGTCTTCTGGTGGCCTCGCTGCTTCCTTTGGTAGGGCGGTTCTCATTTTCTTTTGCACAAGAGGATGGTGGTCTTACACAGAACATCACAATGCAAGATACAATGTAGGATGGTGCCTGTTCTTCTCATCTTCTGTGCAGCCTACACCTTGCAACAACAATCCAAACAAATGTTTCAGCCTCGTCAGAACTCAGGACACTAAATAATAAGTTGGATAAAGCAGCACGTAGTGGTATTATAGATTTGTGCTCATCAGACATGCTATAATCATCCACCCCATCGTAGTTTGCTTCGACCCACAAGCTGCTACAAGGATCAGCCAAATCAGAATTCAGCACATCCAGACTTTGCCCAAATCTGAATTTTGACCTTATTTCGTTACCTGTCTACGAATGGGGCGGCACCTCGTTCTTCAAAGCGGACGCCAGGTCAGCACGCCTGCTCGTGGGCGTTCGACGACCTGCTGATGTGCTGCACGGCAGCGCAACCACTGCTGTCGCCGCCGCCTTCGCCTCCTCCTCCGACAAGATGCGCGCAGTCTCCACGGCGGCAGGCCAGGTCGGTGCTGCACGGCTGTGGATGATCTGCTGCTGCTTGGCGCGGCCACGAGCCCGCCACCGCCTCTGCCGTGGGCCGCCGCCTCCGTCTCTGAGCTTCCGGTAGCCTATACTCGAGGAGTCGAGGAGAAGCCGCACTCACGCCTGAGCCGAGGAGCCGCGGTGGAGCCTTGTGTGTGTACGCGAGGAGCCGAGCCGAGGGGAGCCGGCGACGCGCCTCGCGTGCTGGCCCTTTGATTACGACCAGTGACACGCGGCGAGCATCAACAAAGGGCGCGCACGTGAGACGCAGTACGCCCATGGCGCACCCAATTTTTTCCCCTGAAACGATGTACCACGTTGTTTTCATTCCTCATCTGGGAACGAAATTCCTGGAAATTAGAACGACCCCAAGTTCCACGCTACGTACATGCTGCTAAGCTCCTGACGGCTGATGCCCATTGTACTTGCCCACACCGTGCCGTCCTCGGATGAAAGGCAAAACGCATCCCGGCCCTTCTGGACGTATATAATTTACCTCGTTCAGTCATCTTTCTTGCATAATTTTCATCTATCCAACTGATGATTCTCTCACTAATACCCATGGTTCTTTCTATTACTCTTTATAGCTTGCATGTATATATCGATGCAAAATGAATGGCCAAGGTACCGTACGCTGATGGCTGGTCATCCACGTTCTAGCTAGCCATGATTCCACGAACTCCGTCTCCCAAGCGAGCAGCAAGAGCATGGTGGACAGGTGGAGAATATTTTCACCATGAATTTCTCGTGTGGGTGCGGCCACACAACAACCTCACGCCATATTTCCGTGTCGCAAAGGCTGGTCCAGTGTGGTCTCCCTTTGTTCAAAGAAAGAATGTAATTTTAATATACTGCTATGTCAAACCATTTTATACTTAATTACACTACCCAAAAACGGCAATTACTACCGGTTCCAAACCGGCCTTCGTTGCCAGATTTTGTTTTTATCAGGCAGTGGGCAATCAAGAGTAATAGAGATCTGACCATTTACTACTGGTTGCTCACCCAATACTGATACCAATTTTCACAAAACAAAAAAAAAGAAGAAAACACCAGCCCGTGTTCGTGTTGAGCCCTATGTAGATCGAGAGAAGGAGAGATCAACACATCACACATCGATTCTTCCACATCATAGAGAGGGGGACATGAACAAATCACAGATTAAACCGAGTGAGAGATCGATTCCCATATCAGGGGGACAGAGAGGGAGATTCATTGTATCAGTAGCCACACACCTGGGACTCTACCGCAGCTACACGCGCCGGGGAGCATCGCTGCTAGGGCCTGCGCGCTGGGGCCGCTGTTGCCACGATGTAGGAGAGAAGGGAGACTGCGTGGTACAGAAGGGGAAGAGAAGGGAGAAGATGAGAGAGAGAGAGAGAGAGAGAGAGACGACGGGCGTGAAGGAACTTAAAAGAATTGAGATCAAATTTCAAGTCTGAGTACCAGGAATACTGTTATCGGTTGGTGGCAATTCGCAAGAGAGAGAGAGAGATGACTGTTCGCTTGTTGGTTTCAGCCAGCCCAAACCAGCCAGTCAACAGTGTTTTCCTCTCACAATAAACCAGCACCAGCCAGCCTAAACCAGCCCAGAAACCAACCAGCGAACATGCCATATCTGGTAGTAATAGCTCACCTTTCCGGCCGTTTGTAATATTACTGTTTCTTAAAGCCACGAATCGATAATTAGTATTATCACTGTCAATTCCATGAACCAGCAGTGATTGTATATTTTGTAGTAGTGTAACCAAATTTATATAAAATAAAAGGATACTAATATTCATCATATTAAATATGTACCATTATATTTGTTATGAAATATATTTTGATAGTATATACCTATTTAGAATTGCTATACTATTTTCTATAAATTATTGGCCCAATGGAACAAGCAAAAGCAGCAAGTAGGGACCTGAATGCAAATGGTGTAAGGATGTATTTTTTTTTTCAAAATACAATACACGTCACGCACTTCCACCTTTATAAGGTGCCACGTGTATAACTTATCCTTATAAACATCACTGCACATCACACAATTAAAAAGATGAATGTCGATATCGACAATGGTATCATTGTCGTTTCACCGTCAATCGATATATCATCTATTATCGAAAGAATAATTAGCCATAAATATGAGAATTTGTACGAAGTCATAGACAACCTGCTAGTGGGCAAGTTTACCATAAAGAACTTAATCAAATGAGCTACTACTATACCATAGCCCAAAACTAATATTTAAATGAGTCTGTCTATCCAATAACCATGTGTTTTATGTAGTTTTAACACATGAATTTTTTTGCACCATAGAATTAAGATCCAACAGCCTCCATCCTGCTTCTACCTCTAGACAATCACAAATCACAAGATCACAGATCCACAGATCACAAGAAACAATTTTTTCTATGCAAGGACAAGAGGACAAATCTACGTGCGTGCTTCAAGAGCATGTACAGTAGCAGTATATCTGTACAGTACTGTATATATGCCTGCCCGGCTAGCTGCTCCTCTCTCTCTCTATATATATATATACATCCTAGATTCGTAGGCAGAGTCACGTACGGTCATATGAGCGCGTACCACCGTTCGATGAAGAGAAGCCGGCGAAGACAATTGAAAAGAGGGAGGAAGAGAGATTGAAAAAATTCATGTGTTTTTTTATGTTAAAACACATGTGTGTTGTATAGCATTTCTGTATTTAAATTTGTTAGAATTTGTACCAAGCCCATGAACCACAATTGCGTGGATAAATCAAACAAAATTCTAAAACTGTCCGGCTGCAAGCATCCCCTATGGCCTATGCTACGTTGCTACTCCACATATAACGAGAGGACAAAACAATTACGGGAAAAGACAATGATGGAATTCTAAAACAATTACGGGGTAAAAAAGCACATTAGCACAGAGTACCACACACCGCAAGACGTACGGATGTGAGAAATCCTAAGAATACCCCCAACATCGCTGCGTGAATCCTCACATTTCTCCCATGCTGTATTAACATGTCTAGATGGACAGCTGTACGCCCCCAATCAGGAAAAAGACAAATCATTTGGTTTCAATTGAAAGAAACGGCAAACCATTCACTGAAATGCATGAATCATGTGCCTGATCATTGTCAAACATGTCGCTAATCTCTGAGCTTATGGTGCAGGGAACAATATATATACTAGCTACCGCGTGTTGGGTGTTGTCCTGCTACCAACAACAAGGTAAAGACGAATTTACGTCACAAATTTATCGAAACTAACAGAATTCCCGAGGTTATGGTTCAATATCAAATTCCATGATTTTGAAGATCCATAACATTCTCTAATTCTAATCTTTGAGTCTAGTTTGGTGATCGTGGTTTCCAATTTAAGGCGGCAAATTTATTTCAGCGAATCTTAAACGTCGGCGCATGCAGATATGATAAACTCCACCATGGCCAGGTCATGGCGCCGCGGCCATAGGCCACGGCCCATGGAGCACCACGGTATTTAATTACCTAGTCGGCTAGTCTAGATAGCTTAACAACTTAATAGTGCTACTAAAACTTGAAAGCAGAGTTATTTGAATGACGTAGTTTTTGAAAACTGTGATCTCAAAAAACTGTTGTTTTATAAGCTTATAAAAGATATAAAACCTTGTTTTAAAAAAAGAGATCATAAGTGAAACTCCAAAAAAGACTATAGTTTTGACAAAACCACGGTGATACATCAATACAATGATCAATGGAACGGAAGCACCATGAAACCAGGAGCTACAGCAGAGCAGCTGAACCCGAAGACAAGAAATCCCCATCGGAGATCGGACTCACACGACTGACCCAAACTGTTTCAGTGCCTCGCACCTCCCTCGAGCTCGCGGCTACAGTACTGGCTACATGTTGCGTCCACGGAGCGCTGGTATGGTGGCGAGGGACAGGCCGCCTATCAGCACCATGAGCAGGGCAACGCCCGTCGCCGGAGGAGTTGCCTCGCCAGCGGCCAGTAGCCCCGTCACGGCCAGGGAAGCGACGCCCACTCCCAGGACACGGAGGCCCTCTCTGCGCATGCGCAGGCGTTGAGCGCCGGGGACCCCGTCTTGCCCAACCATTCCAACCACACCGTTCCCGTCCTCATCTGCAACGGCCTGCACGAATGTGTACATGAGTAAGATTCTTTTGGTGTCGCCTCTATTGAAAAGCAATAACAACATTTATTTTTCGAAAATCACAAGTAGCTCTACTGGATCCCCCAGTCTACGATTCAAAGAAAAACAGGTGTTTGAGCCCATAGAAACTCTTTGGGCGCAGCAAGCGTAAGCCCAGTCCACAGCCCAATTGCAATTATGAGCCCATCCAGGCTGCTTTCAGGTGGTTAAACGGATTTAACCAAACCCTGGGCCGTCGACGAGGGCGTGCTGCGTGCGGATGGGCGACCGCACGACCGCAATGGCCCAAGGCCCCAAAATAGTTAGGCCTCCAAACCAACAGGTCACGCGTGACAGCCTGTTTTTTTGTCACAACTCACGATCTTATGTTTTTTGGGGTCACCGTCAGCAGAAGTTTGACTCCTTAATCTGCTGCTTTGCTCGGTTAAATCGAGCGCTGGTCCCTGGAGGTGCTAAGCAAGATCTTTCTTCTTTTAGTGATACGTCACTCTCATCAAACAGTGAAGTTATATATTGTTTATTCAAAATACTATTCTCTGACCGCCTGACCGCAAAACATTTGTTTTTCCCGCAAATTATTTCCTTCGCCCTAAAAAGGTGCTGCTTAGTTTTTTTTGCTTTTTTTTTTCTCGGACCTTCTTATTTGGCCCTAAAACGAATTTCTTTTGGTTTCTGGGCCATTCCATTAGTTTGATGGACTAACGGTGTCAAGTTGTACGCGACATGACTCTTTTACCCCTGGCTTGAAAAAATAATTATTACAAAAAATAAAAAAATAATAATGATTCCATGCTTGAAAAAATATTATACCTTATTTTGGAAAATTATCGATAGAGACCACCTGAAAGACCTGTGAAAAAATATTGGCCCGAAAATAGTCATTTCACGTACAGCTTGACACCGTTAGCCCATCAAACTAACGAAAGGGTCAAGAAACCAAAGGAAATTCCTTTTAGTGCCAAATAAGCAAGTTCGAGAAAAAAAGACCAAGAAACTAAGCAGCACTTTTTTTTGGCCAAGGAAATAATTTCCTCACTATTAGTTTATTAGTTTGTCTATTGTCTATTTCGTGCATGCATTAGCTACGCTAATCTCGGTTGGGTCTGATTACTATTCCTTCAATTCCAAATTACAAGAAGTTTTAACTTTTCTAGCTTCATAATTTTTTTTGCTATGCACTTAGATATACACTATATCTAAATAAATAGTAAAAACAGTATGGCCATGTTCGCTTGAACTTATCAGCCTGGCTTTATTAGCCATGGTATAGTGTTTTTCTCTCACAACAAATCAGCTTCAGCCGGCTTATCTCAAGATGTCAAAATGTCTTATGATTTGAAACGGAGGGAGTACGTTATTGTGATGATATATTGTTTGATAGACAATTTCTATTTTTTTATTAAATAACACATATTTGAAGTTAGCTTTTGAAACACATAACATAATCATTGGATATATATCCTGAAGCCTTTCGTGCCCATTTGAAATCAAGCAATGTCCCGTTGAAAGTACGGGCAAATTTGCTAGTATAAGGCCTTGTTTAGTTGGTGCCCAATATCCAAAAAGTTGCTACAGTACCTGTCACATCGAATGTTTGCGGCCCATGCATGGAGCATTAAATGTAGACGAAAAAAAAAACTAATTGCACAGTTTGGTGGGAAATTACGAGACGAACGTTTTAAGCCTAATTAGTCAATGTTTGGACACTATTTGCCAAATAAAAACGAAGGTGCTACAGTAGACCCAAAATCCAAATTTCGCGAACTAAACAAGGCCTAAATAAGAAAGGACCATATCTACATCGGTTGGTGTCGTTGGAATAAACAAATTGGACAGTTCATATCATCTTTTCGATCTGCCTTTGTCATCACATCATTAAGGCTAAGGCTTCTCTCTTCGATCCTCACAAGACCTGAAACGGACGATCGCCTCGCTTCATCAACCTACGTTTAAAATAGTGCCAAATCCATAGCCTCCTAATGACTGGGTTCACAAGCCTTGCCTAATACTACGCCAAATCGGTAGTTTTTCTAATTTTCTAATAAGGTATCTCTCTTTCCTTAATTTTGCTTATTTATTACAAGTCAATTTTATGGACCATTGGACATAGGTTCAACCGTCCAGTGTACCTGATACCTCTATACCCTTCCCGCTGTCTCACGACACAGTTGCAGCTATCCGTCCTTATATTATGATGAATGATGGGAGGGGAGCGATGGAAGTTTAACCTAAAATTTAGGACTTTAGGACAGCTTCTACACCATTGTATGAGTTATTGTCATGTACATCATAACATTCCTTTTATTCTATGCATAAATTAACGAATTGTGGATTATAAGACAACTCGTTATACAGGTTGTTTCATGAGTCAACTTAAGATCAAGTTTCCACTTATAAATGTACTCGCTCAAATCCATCCAAGGAGCGAGACAATTCTAACTCTTCTATTCTACTCATCCCCCGTGAGATGAGATCCTATGGACAGTGTTTGTAAAGCCTGAGCTCTATCATTAGCTACCGCCCCGCACTAACGGCTAACCTATCAACACTATGCTACCTCCGCTGCCACCAGCAACATCCCCGGCACTCCTGCAGTAGTCAGCAAAGGCAAGCCTAGCCCTCAACCACCTATCCCTGACCTAAATTGCTTGCCCAAATAAACTCAATTGATGGATAAGCAAATGCTGAGCAGATTTCTGGTTAAATCACTTCTTTTAATTGTTCTTACTGAGAAGTGAGAATAAAGTCGTCTAGAGGCTATTCTAAAATGTTGTGCACTTCCTCGGTCTAAACAGAAGGAGCAGAGCTCCTGCCAAGTTCCTTCAAAAAGAAAAGAAATAAGACCAGCCTGCCTCGGCCAAATGAATAGATCAAATGAGCAATTAAGACTAACTAGTAAGGATGTGGTCCTCTGAGATAACGAAACAACCTCAGGAATGCTGTTGCGGGCAATGTGCCAGCCGCCATGGAGATGAAGAGCGAGATGCAGGGTGGACTCTTCCTGAATGTTGTAGTCAGCTAGCGTACGTCCAACCTTGAGCTGCTTGCCAGCAAAGATAAGCCGCTGCTGGTCAGGGAGAATCCCCTCCCTGTCCTGAATCTTCACCTTGACGTTGTCGATCGTGTCAGATGACGCAACCTCGAGGGTGATGGTCTTGTTGGTCAGGGTCTTTACAAAGATCTGCATCTGCAGAAAAAAAAAGCAAATACGTTGTGAGAGATTGGCCCAAACTCATGGCCATTCCAACCTAGTTCTGCTTCGAGCTTGTGCATATAGAGTAGGTAAAGATCTACAGCTAACAATTTTACATGTATTTTTTTTTCATTCTCCTTTTTTTTTTTGCTTGCTTGAACATTTTAAGCAACAAAACAAAATTGAAATCTCAAATATTTAGTTGAAATTTCACATATGTGAGTTGGAAGTGCAGACTTTAGTATTTTACAATGAGAAATCAAAAGATCAAGTTAAAAGCTGGAATCCAAGTTGAACCTTTTGATATGTGAATCCAAATTCCAAACCCAGAATTTTTTCTGACTAAAAGAAAAGGTTGAGTCAAAATTTGACAATAATATGGTTTCCGACTCCAGAGTAAGCAAATTGATTTTCAAGTCATACAGATGTTTCGGAACTTTAAAATGTATTCAAATTCAATTTAACAGAAGAACATCAAAACTGAAAGAACTTTTCATACCTATAAAAAAGTATTGGGAAAAATAAGGCACTGATGACAACACAACATCCTATGGCGACTTTAATATCTGAGTACTCACAGTTGCAACCATGGGTATTCTAGCAGATTAACTATAATCTAGCATCATCGGTAAAACATTAGATGTAACAATAAAATAGCCTCGGAAGCATAAGCGTTAGTTGACTTGAAGGAAAAAAAGTAGCACCCCTTGCTGAATTACTGAACACAATTGCTCTATAATACACAATGGATACCTTAAACATCCAAGATACCACATGCTAAGAAAGCTAGATACCGTAGCAGCATATACAGATGGTAAATTGATGAAACAATTAAACACAGAAGTCAACAAAGCACACTTGAACATACAGATTAGCGACTCAGAGAGATGCTGACTGATTACGCGCACAAATTAGGCAGGGATATGAGCAAGTTAATTTGAAACAGGTGAGTCAATCCTGTAAAAGTTCATCCTGGTGTGTGTGTGTGACTGCCAATACGTTGTTATAGGATTTCAAACAAGGTGCAAAGAAATCCATATCTTCGGACCAACTAGTTTCACTGAACTGGAAAAAAGCGTTCTATGGTTCCTTGATTAAGAATTAGCATCAAATATTAAATCACAACAAAACTGTACTCCAGCTTTTGAATAAGTTAACAATCAAGTCCACATGCTTTAGAGTTCAGACAATAAAAGTCAAACTAAAAAGCATTCAATTAGATGATACCAAATTTGGATGATTTTCTTGATGTATAGAAGATAAAGAATTAGCTAGTTTACTTTCATAGAGCCAGATGACAACATGCCATTTGAATATTCTATAGTGACTTGCATTGTTGTGGCTCACAGCTAGGCATTCTACATCATGCATGGGAGACTGAAAAGGTGAAAAACTGGTGTTGGAAACCAATATACATTGTGCATGCATATAGCAGCTCTAGTCATTCAATTCATAACCACAATTCTAGTTCTAGTATTATAAGAAGCAGGAAGTTTGTAAATCAATATTTCCACAATTATAAAATATAACACAAAAACAAGATAGCAGCAGAAGCACTACTTGAAGGAAAAATTAGAACTGCTGGATGAACTACTCAGTACAATTGTTCCATGGTACACCACAAACACCTTAAACATCCAAGATACGACATACCAAGAAACCTAAGTATCCTGGCAGCACTAGATGTACAGGAAGTAAGCCCCAGACAAGTCAACAAAGCACACTTGATCATACAGATTAGTCTTCCTCTCTCTTGGTGCCAGATCTGATCCGTCGCCGGCCTTGCCGGCACATGGACCGGACCACGATGGCGCACCGCCTCTTCCACTCTCCTCAGTTGTGCCTGCGCCCGGTTCCCCTTCCTCTCCTTATCCCTCCCCCTCCTAGAGTTTTTTTTGTGTTGATTTTCTCCTACGTATACTGAATAGTACGATTGCCAATTTTAGTCACATTTTAATTTCAACACATTGCTCAGATTGGTACCTCCTATCCATAATAGGTTGCCTTATTATTTGTTTCACAGAAAATGACTAGCGTACATGTTTCCGTTATCAAATTTGTCAACTGTACCATTTTCCCCCATTAGATTACAGCATATATATTGTATATAAAAAAAATCTCTGTGTTTCTGCTATACTGCAGGTCAAGGAGGACCGCTTCATCCTATGAGACTCTGTTGTGATGATCAGTCCAATGGCTCAGAATCAGGAGTAATGGCCAGTGTTGAAAAAGGGAGCTTTTCTCTGTACCTAGGAACTAACAAACTAACATGTTATCTTCCCAATTCAAGTAGGTAAATGCAGAACCAGAAGAGCAAGGAGAGCTCAGAGAAATCACCCAATCCTAGGCCATTCAGGCTTACGGAATGATGTGAGTTTTTACAATCTCCAATTCTCACTGCATCTCTAAAAATATGTTTAACTGAATTGTTTTCATCATCATTATGGGTTTACCATGTACAACTCTGACCCTGAATATGTGCTCTATGATTACAATGAGAGGAAATCCAACACTGAATAGTTTAGTGACGCTTTTTCCCCTTTCAACTAATAGTCATAAGATGCTCCACATGATCTCTACCTGATGGATGATAACTGCGTGAATGATATAGTCATATATGCATTGGTGCTTTCCTCAGACTGATTGTGTTCCAACTATGCTCTCTAGGTTGTCGTGTATTTGCTTTACAGTCTGATAAGCATTTTTTCCCTGCAAAATAAAATGTATCGCTTAATGTTACATCATACCATTTTTACAAAACCTTCAGCTTTACCGTTACACATATTGGCACTCAAGGTTTCCTCACATGCACCAGCAGCAAAATAGTTTTATTGGGTCACCATGTTCTTCGGTTACCTTATTTTCGATTACTATAAAGTTGGCCGCCGAGTTGAGGTATGCTATGCCTCCTCTTTTTCTATTTTGCATGTTTCTCTGGTCTTCAGTCTTGGGATGCACTCATTTGCTTCACAATGTATACTTTATACTTGACATGCTACTAATAAAGGATATAAAATAGCAGGTACCCATATATTTTCATTGCCCAGTATTAATGTTGTGTTCCAACTATTATTGTTTAAGTACCTATGATCAATGAAACTTAATATTAAATATTCGATATTTGATGGACACCCCCCCCCCCCCCCAAAAAAAAAAAAAAAAATTGTTTAGTTACAGACTAAAGTTCAGGGTGGCAGCACTTCTTCTCATGACATTAGGCTACATTAAAGTTCTCATAATTCTTTTGCCTGTTAAAGTTAACAAACAAACATCTTTTCTTCCCACCTGGTGTCGGTGCTAATAGCATTAGTCAATTATCTGATGAAGATGTTGTTTCCCATATTACCATGCTGCAGATCTTCCATGAACCTGACAATGATGTGCTTTGGCTTCCAGGGGATTTTCATATTTATGTTGCGAATATGTTTGCTGCTGCCAAGGTAAGTACCGGCAATAATATATATGTTAGAGTATGTCAGGGGCCTATTGGGCCTGGGCTGACTGTATAGCCCGTTAGTGTTAGGGTTAATTAGAGATAAGGGTCGCTTGCTTAGGGGTCAAGTAAGCCTTGCTTGGGAGTCAAGTAAACCTCTCTATATAAGAAGAGGAGATGTATCAATCTAATCAAGCAAGAATTAAGAAGGAAAACGCACGCTCGGAGTTGTGCGGCTGGGGCTGCGAGGGCGAGAAAGGGCCGGCCGCGGGGCCTTTGACCACGGCCGAGCAAGAGGGAAAGTTTTCCTTCTTAATTCTTGCTTGATTAGATTGATACATCTCCTCTCCTTATATAGAGTGGTAGAGTCTTACTGCCTGTGACCGGAAGGTCCCGGGTTCTAGTCGCGGTCTCCTCGCATTGCACAGGCGAGGGTAAGGCTTGCCACTAACACCCTTCCCCAGACCCCGCACAGAGCGGGAGCTCTTTGCACTGGGTACGCCCTTTTTACTTGACTCCCAAGCAGGGCTTACTTGACCCCTAAGCAAGCGACCCTTATCTCTAATTAACCCTAACACTAACGGGCTATACAGCCAGCCCAGGCCCAATAGGCCCCTGACATACTCTAACAATATACTTTCCACGCATTTCTCCTATGCTGCAAAGATTCATGGTTTTTAACACATTTAATACCATTTGCTTGCTAGATCTTTTTTGCTGTAGCGTTTGTGTGTCATGCACTGCTTAAATTGAGACCCCATTTTCGCAAGGATCAATGCGTCTGTAATTGCTCTATGGAACGAAAGGAATACGATTAACTGAGAACCAATATTATCATCTAAAAAATATTAAAAAGAAACTAACACTGTAAGTGAGCACAAATAGTCATGGCTATAATCTGACATTTCTTTATAAATGCTATGCTGAAGCAATAGCTTTTACATGGCCTGCTTTCTAATAAACGACAATCTGCAAAGAAATCTTTACTTGATGCTTCCATTTTCAAGTAGGAAATCTGTACAATATTTATAAGTACATCTTATTGCTTATCTTCCAGCATTTGTGTTTGTAAGTGCAGCCTGGAGCGTGTATGTTTATACCACTGAATGTGCCAACAGAAGCACAAATTTAAGTGAACAATAAGCAATATGACGCCATTCTGCGTTGACGTTGTTCCCCTGCCAAAGCAGAGAGGGAAAACAAGCTGCTCAAAGCCACAAAAGGTACTTTGCACATCTCAAACTGTTGGCTGAACACCTTAACTGTCAACTTTGACTGCTGCTACATCACCATTGCATGCAACAAATCTTCTGTTCTCTTTTAGTAGCATTTATGTCAGTCAGCTGTCTCCATGAGTCACGCCCTCAAATCTAGAACTGTTAATTGAACTACTTAATTGTCACCTGCTGACTGAATGACGCTATATCACCATGGCATGCATCATGTCTTCTGTCGTCTTCTACCACTACATTCATGTTGCTGCCTACGTGATGCAGCCGTATCTCCATGAGTCACGCCATCAGCATTCACTGCGTTGCCCACGAGTCACTGACGGACGTTTCCTGAACACAAAGAAAGAATCGAACGGGAATGATGCTGGTGGAGGCAGCAAGGCAACGTTCAGCAAACCCCTTACGCGGCAGGTGGCATCTTCAAGTTCAGAGATCCACAAGTCAGATCTGCCCAACCCAAGCAGCGCCTGTCGGGTTCAGAGTTGTCAAGCAGAAATGGAATTGTAGACCTACTAAATTGACGTGCCATGATCCTATGATGTAATGAAGCTCTTATGATCCTAAAATCTTAATCAACAATTAAGATATAAGGCATGTAATGATAAAATTACCTACCGTTGCTATTCTCACGCATGTTGGGGGCTGACTAGTTTTAATCTCTCTCCTTCTCCCCCCTATAGTAACAGAGAGTGTGCTAGAGTGTTGTATATGTGTACAGTGCTTAAGCAATACAATAAGAATCTTTCCTTTTTTGTTCTGTTGTTCTCTCTTATCTTGTGCTTTTATTGGCATTCTAGGTGCATGACATTGGTTCTTCACCGATTGAAATTGTAAAAGCTTTTGTGGGAGCATGTAAATGACTACCAAAAGCGGAAATTCAGAGCTTTGAGTCATGGAGTTGTTGAGGTTCAATTCGACACCACAATTTTTTTCGAAAATTGCTACTGATTCTTCTATATGTTGTCCTGGTTCAGTTGTTAGAGGTTATCCCAATTGCCTTACACCACAAAGTAATAAAGGAAAGACTACCTCAGCCTCTATCTCGCACACCTTACAATAGCTCAGTTTCTTGGAGATCTATTAAAGGTTATCTATTGACTTTCTTTGCAATTGAGTTCTATTCTACCTTGTATGGGATTGAGTAACGTTGTTCTCCGTTTGAAACGTTGTCAAACCTGAGTACATTTGAGTAAGTAATTCCTGCAATTCTTGCACGGCATCCCGAAAAGCTTAGAACAATGATTCACCTATGGCAGAACCACCATAATTATATGATCCACATACACCTGTCTTTGTCTTTAAGACATCTGACTGCTGCACATGAGAGCCAGATAACTCAGGTAGTCTATCGGGTGTCCTCGGGGAACCACGAATCATATACATTTTATAACTCATACATGATCAACATGGAGTTGCCATAATATTACAACAGTTGGTACAAGAATATTGTACATCAGAGTGCGGAAGACTTATAACATTAGTTTACAAAACATGATTAAGTATAAACTTAACTAAGTTCCAAATGGTGAGTAGAATTGCGGAAGCGACTTAGGTGAAACACCTAAGGTAGAAGAGACAGCCAGATCATGTTGAGCCCACTGACATGACCTTGATTAGCAGCTCGAGTCAGAACCTGCAACAGGGGTTTAACAAACCCTAAGTACTTAAGGATACTCAACAAGTCTTACACAACTAAAAGGAAAGACTCCAAGGGTATGCAGACTTAAAGGAAAGATAGAAGCAAGAAGTAACTTTTGCAGAAAAGCTTACTACTAGTGGATCCTTACTTTTAATGTTTTAGCTTCGTATTAAGTTATCTGTAGTATCCAGTTTGCACCTGGTCTAAAGCAATCACTTCATTAAACATCTCATCTGATGTTCATCTCTTATTCACCAGTAACCATGTTCCATTGATTAACACTACGATGTAGATCGGAGGATCGAGTCTCCATAACCGAGGAGCACGACAATTCGAATCGATTAGGCCCAGCTGGGGTTTTCTTACCACACGACATACGCAGGTTCCGGACCTACGTATATCAATTTTCACTCGGATCCTCCAAAACGTGAACCGGTCTGCGCTACCCGAGAATACGGTACTCCACCTCCCTGCGCCGTCCCGGATGGATTCATAGGATGGGTACACGCTACTCTCGTCATCTCCCACTTCCAGTGCGCAGTTGTTTTTTCACATAATGGAATAGCCAAGGTATCAGGCTTATCGGAGTATGTGGCCAGTACTGCAAGGTCTCGAACATGACAGGTCTACAATGGTACGATCCTCAATCGACATAGGCAGGACGAGCACGACCAGGCGAACCTGTCTGCCCAAGAACACTTATCATAACATCGAGTCCCGCCCGGTCTCAATTTAACATTATCATATCATGGTATTCTCACGACCCAAAAGTAGAGCCAAGGTAAACCTATTCTTTACGAACGATGAAACCACCATTCGACTTCTACCGAAGTCTAAGCATTACTAAGCACCTGAAATATCGACCTACATATACTAGCAGGGTACGACTAAGGATACATGAAGATCAAGGTAATCATGCAGTAACGGTATTCAACCAACTCCTAATTTCTTAATGCACATCTCACAAGACTTAAAGTGTAATAAAGTTTTGTAAATACTAAGAGAAGGGTAGTATGCTCCGGGGCCTGCCTGCGTTGCAGAGAAAGTTCCACAGAGATATCTTGGCACCAACACCACGGTGGATGAACTTCCTCCGAATCTTGATCAACATGAGTCTTCTCACTCTCGTTTGTACTACACGTAATAAATGATGCTTTGCTTAACATGATGGACTACATGCCATGATGCATGATGAGAGACATTCAAATGCATAACAGAAGATAAACAAAGTTAAGAAAGTTGAGTACAACTTTCCTTCACTAAGGAACTAGGGTTATTATTATAAAAGTATCATAGTTCATTAACTATCTAGTTAATTACTCCCTCCATCCCAAATTGTAAGTCATTCCAAGAATCTTGGAGAGTCAAACTTTTTCAAGTTTGACTAAAATTATAGAGAGAAACACAAAGATTGATGACATCAAATAGGTATAATATGAAAATATAACTAATGAAGAATCTAATGATACTTACTTGGTATGATAAATATTATTATTTTGTTATATAAATTTGGTCAAACTTGAAAAACTTTGACTCTCCAAGATTCTTGGAATGACTTACAATTTGGGATGGAGGGAGTAGTTGTTATCATGAAAGGAACTAACATGAACTAGCAAAAGATTAACATCTATCTTAAGTCATGATCATTATAAGAAATTAATAATTAAGCCATATTAATTATTATATAAACAAGTTGATTATGTGGTTATTAAGAAGGCAACACTTATCACATTATACTATTCAAACAAGGCAAGGTACATTACTAAATTACATAAGTTCAACCATGAGGGTAAACAAGGATCATCACATGACCTAATCACATGCATTTACTAATTAGTCATTTGAGTAAACTACTTTATTTATTAACTAACAAGTTAATTATAAGCATAACATGGAACGGATTAAGTTGCCAAGGAACAGCACAGGGAGTAGTGTTCCAAGGTCTACAATCAACTCCAAAATACACCAAAGCCATTTAAGTATTTTTCTAAATTATTTTAGTATTTATTTACTTAAAGAAAAGTCATTTAAACACACTTAAATTAATTAACCAATTTAGAACTATCAAAACAGTACCATAATTTTTATGAAGGCAGGTCTAAGAATGTAAAGCATACACAAAAGAGTTTCATGATTAAAGCACAATTATTTTATCCTATAAAAATTATACAAGGTCCATTTAATAATTAAAAGAGGTAATTTTTAAGCATACCAAAACCACTGAAAAAGACCAATTAATATTATTCCATGGTAGGGAATCTCATCACAAAGCTACACACAAAATTTCACAATTTTAGCATGCTTCTAGAATTACTTATGAATTAAACAAGATTGACCACATTTTAGCTTTTTCTGAAAATAATAAACCGAAGGGAAAACATTTTGCACCCAGAACCTGCTAGCCACTGAGACTGATAGAGGGGCCCCGGGTCAGCAGAACAGTACCCCACGTTGACCGCGGCATACACCGCCGTTGACCGGCAAGAACTCGCCTGCGGCGAAGTCTCAGGCGGCGGGGCTTTCACCTACACGATCTCCTCGACCTCGCGCATCCATCTAAGCTATCGGTTGAACGAGTAAAGCAACACGGCGAGCTCGACGTCGGCCATGCGTGGCACGGCGGCGCTCCGGCATGGCGGACATGCCCGACAGCGGGGTTAGTAGCGACGCGGAGGACACCAATAGCTTCCTCGTGCTCACGCGAACTCAAAACAGCTGCTGGTTGATCGAGCCACGGCCAGAAACGAACTTGGCCACAGCCATGGCGGCTTGGCGGAACAGAACACGGCGGCACGACGCGTTCTAGCCACCACAACATAGTAGCGGTTAGAAGGAGGGGGGCGGTTAGCGTTAGGATGCTCACCACGACCTCGACGGCTAAACGATTGAAGAGGAGACGGATCAGGCGACGCTGCTGTCGGCTCCGGAGGCTCTGGCGCGACCAGCTAAGGAATCACTCAACCGCCAAGCTTGAGAGCATAGCCCGATCCTAAGGAACCTCGAACAGCAAATAAGGGGGCTAGGGAGGCTCTGGAACAACCCGGCCAAGGTGAGGTGGACGCGGCCGCGATGGCGGGGTGATTGCGGCGGCAACCGGCGCTGTGGCTGATTTCGCTGGCGAGGAGTGGCTTGAGCGGGTCCAGGAGGAGTGTGGGGGCTATGCGAAGCTATGGACACGAGCTGACGGACGGGGGCGTGATGGCGGTGATGAATTGCGCAGGGCGCAGAGGTGACCGGCAGTGAGGGAGAAAAAGGGAAGAGGGAAGACAATGGCTGGCGCGAGGTTAAGGGCTTGTTTAGTTGGCGATTTTTTTTGGGAAATGGTACTGTAGCACTTTCGTTGTTATTTGGCAATTAGTGTCTAATCATAGTCTAATTAGGCTTAAAAGATTCGTCTCGTGAATTTCGTCTAAACTGTGTAATTAGTTTTATTTTTTATTTATATTTAATGCTTCATGCATGCGTCTAAAGATTCGATGTGACGGGGAATCTTGAAAAATTTTGCAAAATTTTGGGAACTAAACAGGCACTAAGACGGCGCGGGCGACTTCTACAGCTTCGCCACCTCCTGCTTGGTTGTGACACGCGAGCTGCTGCGTGTCTAGACATGAGAAAACAGCGAGCGAGGGCGGCGGGCGGCGAGGAGGCAGACTGGACGACGGTGACCACTGTAGCCGACTGAAACCTCCACTTCAGCTCTCAATTGCTCGCGATTTTGCAACACGACTCGATGATCGACCTTAAGCAAAGTTAAACCTTGATCAGAGAGCTTCAACATTGCTTAAGAGCCCAACATAAAAAACATGATGGTTTGCAAGATCTTGGATTTTGAAAACTAGCACATTGAAACAAGAAGCTGAGAAACAGTTAGGGTTTAGGAAATTGCTTTGAGTTGGCTATTTTGGGAATTAATTTAGGATCAACAAATAATCAAACACCTCAACCCATTTCACAGTTTCATAGCTCAAGTATAGGACCAATCAATGGAACAAAAGCTGTATAAATTTTATTGATAAAAATTGCTTTAATAAAATCCCAAACATTGAACTTTATAACTAATAAAAGAGAAATGACTATGAGAATTAGTTATACGATTCAATCTTTGAGCTCAAATTCAAACATGTTTGATTTGAAACCATTTCCTATCTTTACTTCCATGTTAAAAGGCATACTTTAAACAACAAAGCATATATTAACAAAATTTTAATTGTTTAAGGAATTTCACATATATAAATCAGAAACTTCCTTAATTCATATTGTAGTTAACATTTCATGCAACACATATAACTCAACATATGCAACATAAGAAAGCTACTGTTGCAATGTGAAATGCATTTATGGCATGACACTTGATGTTTATGCTTGATGATGCACATGATCAGAATTTTAGTTGCTTTTTAACATCTAGGATGTTACATCACCCAACTGAAAATCAGAGAGACAAGGGTTCTGCAATCTACAGTACATCTATTATAACAAATTTGCAATAGGTTTCCGTTCAAGGCAAGGCCCAATAGCGGCCTAAAGTTGCTAACAAAATTATTGGATATGGATCCAATTTTCAACATTTACTACATGTTAGGAGATTTTACATATGTTTTTGCCCGTGTAGCTTACACCATAAGATTTTATGTATGCCCGTAGCAATGCACGAGTACTCAACTCCTGAAATATAAATAGTGCAAGTGCGTAGCCTCATTGATTTTTTATAGAGCACATATTCTATAATGTGATGTTGCACTGTCATTGAAATTCTAGTATATGGCACACCAGATTCGTACAATCTTTCTCTGAAACTGGAAATATTTCAACTACGGCGGATGATTATTAGGCCCCCGTTTGTTGCGGTTTTGAGGTGAGTACTATACAACATGGTTTGTTACTGTAGCATATTGCGGCTGTGGAAAAAAACAGGTCCGTTCCCACTAAAAATGAACTAAGAATAGGAGGAGCTGAATAAGCTGCATATTTGAGGCACATCCCGACTCCGCTAGTATCGTGAAGGAACCCAAGCCAGTACGTACGAGCACGCAGCCCTTCGTGCCCTCGTGTAGCGCCGCTGCCCTCGCCTTCACCACCGCTGGTCCCCCTCCCTTCCCCTCCTGCATATCACCGGAGGCTGAAGGCAGTGGAGATCCATCGTTTTTAATAAGTTTTTTCAGTAGATCAAGTCCTTAGGGTTAGAGTCTCTCCATGCCAAGTTTTCTAGTTTTGAAGATTTATCTCCTCCTCCTCTCCCGCAACGACGAGAGGATAGGGTGGAATCGTTTTCTCCATTGTGGCTTTATTGAAGATGAGGGAGATAACTAGGGTGTCAGCATCCTCACCAGTATGACGACATGGAGACTTTTATTTCCAGACAGTGACATCAAGGAGGAGATGGTGTCGCCGCCATGGAATAATTTTTTTCGGTCTCTTCTCCGTTTTATTGTTGTTAGATCTGACCACAATGAAGGAATATAGAGAATAAGTTTCATATCAGTCTTTCTCATTCTTCGTTGGCAGAGAGAAAAAGTTTTTGAACTCCGCCTACATGAATGTTGGTCGTCGTTCGTTGGGCCGCCTTTTGCCGAGTGTTTGCCTGTGTGGTCATCTATACTGCAAAGCGTTGTACAGGTCTGGTTTTGAGATCTAGAGCTATTCATAGCGTGGGTACAATTTAGATGGACCTTTAGTCAAGGAATAAATGAACAAAGGTAAGTGCAATTTACAACTCCGTGCCACGTCTTAAGCGCGCAACACATGGTGAACTTTTTGACCTTTTGAGTTATCTTCAGG